>NC_070641.1:12828736-13128736 GCF_947347685.1 Pleuronectes platessa
AACAATTTTGAATAAATCTTCCATAGTGTTGTAAAGGAAAGTCTATTTTATAGAGTTCTAGTTATTTACTAACTCATGCTGTAGAGCCAGCTAGGTGGGTGTACAGAAATATGATGTATTATTATTACGTCATTAGTTGTGCAGTAACCAGTCGAGCCGACTGGTAAACACATATGAGAGACACTCACAGGCAGATGTTGGCATGAGGAGACAGCATGTACACGTTGTTCTCGCACAGTGGGTAGATGATGATTGCTTTGCCCCAGTAAACCAAGTGCGCTGCGATTTGAAATATCTGAGTGGGAAATATTTTGCAAATACAATCAATGAAGTTAAATAACAGCAACTAAACATCAGCATCTAAACCCTAAAAATGTGTTGAAGGAAAATAAGAAAACATTTATCTTGAGACTATAAACAGGAACTGAATTTATATACATTGGCCACTAGATGGCGGTAAGACGCCATCCAAAGAGTAACCTCCTTTACTAGTATAGTGTTTATAAGATCTCAGACTAGTACTACATTCATGAATTTTTTTTTAAGGATTTGCATAAACATGTTTTGAAATACAATACTATCACTGAATTGTTTATTTGTGATCACTGAATGAGCACAGTCATTATATGCTGTTATGAATATTTTTTAAAGACGTGTGTATTGGAAAGAGCAGCAATGGTGCACTTGGTGAGGCTGGTCTGCACCTGGAGTAATGCCAGGTCAGTGTCCTGGGCGAGCTGCTGCAGGTTTTTCACAGCTGAGCAGGTCTTGATGAGTCGCACCATTGCAGGCGAGCAGTCCAGAGGGAGCTGACTCAGTAGAGCCTTCTCACTTTCCAGTAGCAACAGAGCATGATACGGTCTGGAGGATCAAACAACATACCACGCAGTAGAAATCAGCTTTAGGTCCAGTCAATGAACAGAACAACTAAGTATATTCCAGAGCACAACCTGACCAATATGATGAAATAAAAATGACCTTTGCATATTTTTCCCAGCTGCAAAATATAGGAATGAAAATGAGAAGCAGATGGTGACCACACCACTACTGTAGTAATGATGAAGAAACAATAGGTGGCAGTATGGACCCACAGAAAATGTGGCTTTCCCCAGACACTAAAATATAAAGTCAGGATTAACAGTGTATCCAATAACACAAATTCAGAATTATAATAATCTTGTTAAATGTGATGGTGACGTATAGGGTCTGTTACAGTCATGAGATTATTACTTCTTATTATAACTGAATATTTTCTTTAACCAGCTCAACTTCAGATAATCAACCTGTCACATTCTAAGATGACTCATTTTAATGACTTGCAGCCGAGTCAGATTAGAAATGAAAACTAAGGTTCTGCATTTATGGGCAGGAAGGGAGTGAAGAAAACAACAACTATGTTAGACATTTCCTACACAGTCAAATGAAATGTAAAAGGTTAAAAGGAACCTCATTTAAATATTACATTAGGACATGTGATAAGACTTGTGATGTGTTTATGCTGTGAGAAGAGGGCTGCTGGGTGGAGTATCTGTGGTTGTTTGTGAAAAGCCATTTTTTCTATAATAGTTTGCTGACTGAGGGGCTCCCAGAGGTTTTTTTTTAAAGCTTCAACTCGGAGTGTCAAAACATTCCCTATATGATTTGGTGTAAGCAAGCTAGTCTTCTCCTGTTCAAATATGATTATGTACAAAGAAAGACGTACTGTAACACACCTTATGGCCTTAAGGCTGCACTCTAATGCCTCTGGGGGTATGTGGTTGCCACCAATCCTGTGGATCTTGTGGGGTAAACAGAAACTCACCTCCAGCCAGTTGTTAATATGTAGTCGCACAACACCAGTTGTACAAAGGCTGAAAAAATTTTAATATCATCATTAGTATTAACATAAGATGACAACGTTTTTTTTAGCTGAATAAATGTAAAAAAAATAATATATATATATATACAAATGAATAAATAGACATATAATATCATAACTTTCTGGCAAATTCCAATCGTGTAATTGTTAAATCAAAATTTCAGTGAACAAACATCAGTTTCTGGACAGATATTGCAAATAAAGGCTAAACCTAAATATCAGAAATATCAGAGCTATGTGGACATTATATACTGTGAATGGGAAGAAAAGAACAAAACAAACCAATAAAACAATGAGTCTAATCACACACCTGTCATATGCCTCCTTAAGGTCCCTGGCTAGTTTACATTTAGGAAGAATTTGTCTGAATGGGGACTGGGGGCTTCCATCTGCTGTCGTCAAAGAAAAGAAAAACAGGGATCTTGTGTGATTTTTTTGTTAATGAGCGTCTAAACTGAAGTGATTAAACAATAACGCATCACAATACAGTTGAAATCCTGACAAGCTGCTTTGTTCTATAATAAAAAAAGACACTGCAGTGAATTTGCCATCAGGTCTGTGGTGTGAGGAGTGTGCGTCTCACTCTCAGTCGTGGTAGTGATCTCATCCTGGACGGCCAGCATCAGTTTGGCCTCTCTGGTCAGGTACTGGCAGCGCCGCTCCTCGTGCTGCAGAGCGATGGCGATGCGGCGCGACAGGTTGTGCATGCAGCTGATGACGGAGGGATCGGCGTTCGCCTGCGGAGGCCAAAGACAAGAGGGAGCAAATACAAAAACACGTTGTTAGAACTGAAGTCAGTGCTTACACATTATACTACATTTACAACACCAGTGTTTTTATATGTAGTTCAACATTTCAAGTCAATAATTGACAGACCTTCATGTGACATTAAAGATCTTAGCATGTAGCGTGCTAAATAAAACGGCATGAAAAGTGTTATTAATTCGTCATTTTTATGACATAAAACGTTAATACTGCTAACAGTATAATGTTGAAATTATGTTTATTTTCGTTTTGGGGTCATCTCTGTTATATTTCTGTAGTTTAGTAGTGGTTTTTAATTGCACTGCATTATACTGAGAGAAGTTTAAAATAATCTGTCCTCCTCTGGAATGTAAATAAAGACAAAACCAATGTGAGACATTAACAAATTAATCTCTTTGCATTGTTAAATATCTCTGGTGGTACTCTTTGTGTAATAGAATGACAAAAAAAATAATAAACAAGCAGATTGACATAAAATAACCTGCTGGTGTACAATTTGAACTGTGGAGTCAATCAAAACTGAATAGTCATATCTTCTTCAAACACGTATATTACTGTATATATACAATATACAATAACGACCCACACTGTGAAAACACTGAATGACACTGTATTTTTTCTGGAAAGTGCCAGGGTTCTACCACCTCAGTAACTAGGCAGATATCACTGACAAAACATGAGTAAGCATTCCCCCCCCCCCCCCCCCCCCCTCAGCTTTACTGACACTTTCAAGATACAGTGACTCAGCATGGGCAGGAACCGGCGGCGCCTTGAAGGCCAGCATGATTAAGCATAGTACCTCGGCCCTGCCGCCCTCGGGGTTCCAGTGTTCTCACAGATAGAGTATAGTGGAATATTATCACTCATTCACACACCACACAGAATAACAGAACACAACATGTGTGTCCCACCCACACTCAGCTGACTTTATCGTGCCAACATTAAATTTATAAGTGTCAAATTAGGTTGTAATATTAGAATATAAAAATGTATACTCATTTATATTAACTGATAGCTCATGGCACCAAACACACAAGCAGTCAACATGTCACTATGATCTCAACAATTAACAATGCAAATATGAAGAACTCTTTTCATACCCTGAGTGCAAACACCACATTAAACAAGATCATCGTGGGCATCTCTCTCTTTGGGGAAGGATCTGTTTTAGAAACCTACATTGAAAGAAGAACAATTTTTAAATGACGCATAATTTAAACAAGGTTTACAATAATATCAGCAAAATACAAATAAGACAAGTCAGTTTATTAGGTAATTAAACAATTGAAATGTAATACAGACCAGAAATAAATCCTGCTTAATGAAGGTTATAATGTTTTTGTTATTTTACTTAAACTATTTTTAATTCAACTGTATAGTCTTTTTGAAGGACACAGTTCAAGGTGCTGTTGAACTGTATTATCTTTTTGCAGAGAGATTTTCTGATATTTCCTCTGTGGGACAAAACAAAACCTGTGCAATGCAGTTTAATAACAATTAAGTTAAAACAACATCTCTCTCAACTTTCTCAAAATAATCTGAATTGGTGTAAACTATAACCTTGATGATGGTAGGATTTATTGCAGGCCGGCTGTATTAGATTGCATTAGTTGCATTAGCAGAAGGCCAATCATACATTTGGAATAAAAGCTGCACGAGTACAATGATATGCAGCAGAGGACAAATATCCAGCAATAAATCAACCGAGTTTGTGATTGATGAAAAGTTTTTTTGTTGAGACCGTGTCACACAAGTGTTTACCAAACTGACTTTGTAAATAAACTACATGGTTTAACATGTTCTTATCATTTTCTTTATTTTCTATATCTACTGTGAAATGTCCTTTATCTGTCCCACACAGTCAGTGAATCCTCAGACCAAGAAGGAACTGTCAGTAGGGGGCCCTGCTGAGGTCAAGACGCATCTGCCAAAATTCAAAGCTGACATATACTTTGTGGATCAATTACGAATGACCTCAAAGCTTCATCAAAGCCAAATGGCAAGACGCATAAACATTATGATGATATTCCATCTAGGAAATTTCAAGAAAATGCATGGACATTCAGTGCATGCCTAAAAGCAGCCTTACAGACAGTTTACCACATATTTTCTTGAGGCCTCATTTATCCCTACCTGAATGATGGGTGGATGCTGGAGGAGAGTCGGGTGACCCACAAACCGAACATTGTCTATCTTCAGTTCAAACTTCTTTCCACAAATGTCGGATTTGGTGGCCAGGATGGTGGCGAGGATGATGTCAGAGAACCTTAGAGAAGGACGATCAGGTTCGATGAGAAAGTGCTCAGGGTGGGGAGAGAGGTTAGAGCTCAGAGACAGCTGGGACGATTGAGAAAGTGTAAATTAGCTCAGTTTGTTTACATGTTTCACAGTCCTGTCTACGAGAGGGGTTGCATTAATCAGATGCATCTGCCTGTAATATAATTCCACAGTTAAGAGTATAAATTAAAAAAGCTTGTGTGGCTACTGGAGAGGAGAAAAGAAGAAGAGCTCTCCTGGCGGAAAAAGTGAAGTCACTGTATGATTATAGAACGTGAAAGACTCATGCTGGTTTGACTCAAGTAACTCATGCTGCGATCAAAGGGATGAAAATCAAGCCGGAGACTTTCAGTATAAAATTGTAACTCATTAAAGACTTACCTCTCTAACACAATTTGAGAATAACGTTTTGTAGTTTGATTTGGATTTTGTTTCGAAATGCTAGACTAAATTGTATTAATATAAATTACAACTTAAGTTATAATTATTTTTAATGTAATTATTGTGATGTAAAATGTATATATATATATTTATTTATTCTTCTGTTCAAAAAGGCACACGGTACAGAGGAAAGCAACACTGAAAACCCAATTAACCAAACACTGATTCACTGGATCTGCTACAGACTATTTACAGGGATTTTTTTTATATAAAATTAGGGTTGGGGATCCATATAGGACACAAATTAGGAAAGAAGGGGGTAAAAAAAAAAAGACAGGGGTGATCTAAGCGAAGGATAGGTGGTTTAGAATGATTTGGTCTTACCCTGCTACCAACTGTTCGTCAGTTAGTGGAGATTGTTCCCTGAAATGGGAATTGGGCCATAAAAAAGAAGAAAAAAGCAAACAAAAGGGAAAATGCAACAAACAATTGGGCTGGATGCATAAAATGGACATTAAAAACAATCCGAACAAACATGTGATACCGCGATGTCAGAACGCAGCGTGCATGTCGATTCAAGCGTTTATATCATTTTGGCTGACTAACCTCTATCTTTATATGAACATGTAAACGTAAATGCCAAACTGTCATGATAAAATATTTTAACGTGACTCAACCTGCTGGAGTACCCAAGCCTGTTTGAAGGGAAGTCAGTGGGGAAAAAATACATTTGAGGGTGTTGTGCCAGAGTTTATCAGATAACGCCTCGCGGGCTGAAGTCTTGAAAGTCTAAAAGAGGTTAAATGCTCACTTGGGGCTAGACATGTTCCAATACCATTTTCTCCTTCACAATACCTGGACTTTGCATGTTGGCTGATGCTGATCCGATACCAGTGCTTTAAAAAAAAAAAACTTCTTATATAACGTTTTTTAGCCCTGTATTGTAGTGATCATTAATATCATTGTTGTACGGTCTGGCTCAGGTTAAACCTTAAGTGTTAAATGCAGTGAGTTGATATATCTTTAAAGTGACACCACGGGTACAAGACCAACGAGAGATTCAACCCCATGTAGAATCTCTCGATTCAACCCCATGAGCTAAATTGACCCTTGGGCCAGTCCCTCAATTCTTCTTGAATAAAAAAAAGAGTTTCTTTGGGGAGCGGTAGCAAAAGGAAGAAAACATATTAGAGTAAGAGAGTCATGTGGATCTCAGAAGGGGCTGCAGTCAGTTTTATTATTACTATAAATCTGTTAATATTAGATTAGATAGAATAAAGTTACCTTGAGTCACCATCCTGATCTTCAAGAATATCCCCAGTTGTGTTCTGTGCATATGGACTCCGCTGTTTAGCTTGTGGACAGAAATAACAGTGTTAGTTAACATGTTTATTGCAGTTGGAGAAATAACAGCGTGAATGTTTCAGAGAACTCTCATGTTAAACTCATTGCTCTTATGGTATGAGATATCATTGCCTTTTCCAATGTGGTACAAGGGTTTGACAATCAACATTATAAGTTATAAATCTAAGTTATCTTGTGATGCCACGTGACATCACTGTCAGATCTCCGTTGGTTGTCCACTTGTGTAACAGCTGGATGTGTTTTACATGGTGTGGACAAAATAACAAAATCAAAGTCATATTAATTGTTTATCATTGTTTATTCAAACAATACTGTCCCACGCCTCTTCTCTGTCAAACGGTTCCACCGGCACTGAGACAGTCTAAATACACACAAGAACGTGGAGGAACTATTGATCTGATTGAGTTTTCTTCGAGTCAATAATAAGTGTGACCACTCTGCCTGAATCTCTTCATGGTATAAAGACAAAACTCATTGCTGAGTAGTTGAATTACACTGGATAAGACTGTGAAGTGTAACTATAACCAGGTCCAGGTCTTGTACACGTGTGAGTGACTGAGAGAAACCCTTTCAGGTATTGGACAGCCTGTGCTTCATGCTAATGCTTTGCCCTCCTACCTGGGAGAGATGACGGACACTCCGCCGCTCTCTGGAAAGGGTACCGGAAGAGGAGCTTGTTCCCTCGGCTGCCGGAGCTCACCAGTATGACGCTGATGGGGCTGGTTTTATCGCCAGTTTTGTACACGCTGTTTGGCGACCGGCTGTACATAGATTTTCGGTCATCTGGTAAACCGCCCGATGGGTTTAGCATCATGTTAGCATCCTAGCTAACTTTGCGTTAGCCTAACTACACAAAACAAAGTCAGCAGCGAACAGTGAACTTCAACAAACTAACAAGTAGAGCTTGTAATAATGTTCAGCTCACACAGACACCTGTCATGGATACTAAACTACAACTGGTTCTACTTTAGGGCCGAGCTATAAAGTCTTAGCGTTCATCACTGTGATCCTCAAGTTGTTGTGTGTCACTTCGAAAAGTGGTCGAGTGGAACAGGAAATAGCGGCTATAACGTTCCTGGCCCCAGCTTGCTTGCTTTCTGTGAATATATAAAACCGTAAGACCATAATAATAAAATTAAACTGTGTGACACATGGAACAAACACAGCAGTGCATGTTGAACTGACAACCTTCATAGATAAAGGGAAATCGACAGCCACTACCAGCAGAAACCCATGGCTGTTTACATGAGCTGTATTTCAAACTGAAAGGCTGCTGTGAACTTCTGAAGCAGTAATAGAATCAGTTCAAAAAGTATTAAGGCTTTCACAAATTTTCAAATCATATCAAAATGAAAACATGTCTTACATGTTTTTGTAAATTTATAAAAATATCAGTATCTATTATTTAGAAAAGTATTCAGATCTTTAATCCAGTCCTGTGCAGCAGCTCCATTGGCAGCAGTCACAGTTTGAGTCTTCCTGGGTGAGTCTCTACAGGGGGGCAGCGTCGTGTGAGGGTCTCAGGTCCTTAGTAGTGATAATAGGATCTGAAGAAAACATGAAGTCTTCGCTGTCTCGTACCTGTTGCCAGTGCAGTCGTGTTCTTCAGACGTGGTTTGGTTATATGAATCAAAGTGGCTCCGGGGGGAAAATGGCCAAAGGGATCTTTTTTCCCCAGACTTCTCTTCTTATTACATTACATCTAAATGTCAGATCCAGTCCGTGAAGTAAAGCTTTTGCATTAGCTCTTAAAATGGAAATTTGTATGTTAAACTAAAACTCTACTAATAGATGAACTATGAGACAATGCACAGACAATTAAAGGGCACTCTGCTCCAACTTTATGTTTATAAAACACCCAGATTGAAAGAGACACAGATGTAGGTCATCCATTTGTGTGGTTTGGTATTTTATGGCTATTTTGCATTTTTGTGTCGTCATTTTTCATCTTTGTGGTTGTTCGTTGTCATTTGCTTGTCTTTATAGTTTTTTGTGTCTCTTTGTGATTGCGATGCATCATTTTGTAGTGGAGCTCGACCTCTATGGAATTAAGGCGGGGGGGGGGGATGATTCCTAAAGTGTCTTTATAAAAACCTTATGACAAATGATTGTAATTGAGGCTTCAACTTTTAAAGTTTAATCAGAAATCTTTATTGTGAATAATACACAGAGAATCACATGTACAAGACTTTTGTTTTCTGTAAAATATACACACATAAATTCACGTCTTTTCTGCGTTCTGGGGGTCAAAGGTCATTTTGACCTCACAAAACACTTTATGCCAAAAACTTGAAATTTCAGACACTAATCACACAAAACATTCTCACACAATCTGTGATTTAACATTTGACCCTTATTTTGCTGTTTAAAAACAACAGTAGCTCTAAACGCTGACGTTGGTTCTACTCAGAACTTCTGTAGCTGCTTTCAAACATGCACCGAACTCCAGATAATATCCGCACATTGTCCGGAGGGGCTGTTTGTGAGATCTTAAACTTGTGGTTCTGGTTTAGCCGATTCAGCTTTACTGGGTTATTATGATCATCTCCTTCAGCGCCTGTCGGAGAGCATTCCTGCCACACGGCTAATCTAAAGGTTTGGAGTTTAGATGCGCGAGAGTTTGCATCAAATATATTATTTCAGGGTGCAGGAGATGCTTGTCCCACTGATCAATACTCAACGATGATGCTGAATGCTGGCCGTGGAAGGGATCGGGGACGGGAGATGCAGTTCATCTCAGCCATGGGTGATGCTGGAGCTCTGTCAGGGTGGAGCGCAGCGCGGGGTCTTTCCTCAAACACAGTTGAAGGAAATCTTTGCAGTTTTCGGACGGTTTAGAGGGCATTTTCAGTTTCCTTTGGAGAAAGTCTTGGGTAGAAAAGTTTACTTTCTGGAGTATTTCAAAGAGGACAGTCCCAAGCTGCCACACTGTGGTTGGACCAGGCGTGTAGCAAGATTGGAAGTACCACTCTGGAGGTTTGTATGCTTCGGTGCCACTGAATAAGGTGAATATTGTGTCTTTTTCCACAATTTTACTCATACCAAAGTCAATGAGGCGAACCTCTGGGAACATAGATCCTGTATCAATTAAGATATTCTCGAGTTTTATGTCGCGGTGAAATATTTGCCTCTTCTCCAGTCCAATAGCAGCATCCACCAGCTGTCTCATCAGGATTTTGGCCTTCCACTCCGGTACAGTCCCATGGTCATTTGTGTAATTGTGAAGGTCCTTGCAATGGAATGGTCTCTCCATCACCAGTATCAACTCGTTGCCCAGGTCATACCAGTCCAGTAATTCTATTGGTGCAGACATCCCCTCAGAGTCATTTTTTTCGGCTGCCAGTTTCGTCATTATGGCCACCTCTGTGGGGAGCTCCTTCCCATTTAAGCACACTGGTTTGAGGAGACTTTTATCCTCTACGTGTTTGATGGCAACTGGCCGCCAGTCTGCTTTGCGGTAGCCAGCAAACACGCATCCGAAACCTCCTTTGCCAATTTGATCCAGCTGCCAGTATTGGGCCACAAAGTTAGCTCTTTGGCGGTTTATTGAGACCCTCCTCCTGTTCTTTACTTTTCTCGCTCTAATAGCTTTCTTCCTTCTTTCTCTCACTTCAGCTGAGGAACACAAAAACAAGAAACATCAGCTTGTTGTCAGCGAAAGGCACAAATATGAGTCATTCAATGGAAATAATTTTTCTGTGCCTCCTAAAATGACACCAGTCTTTTGTTACCTTGGTTCATACATTTGAAACCATAAATTCACTTTCTTTTCAAGAGTGAGAGAAAAGAAACAATCCCAAGGAACACTATCTGCAGTGGGTTCATTGGATATCCCACTCAAAGGACTGGTTTGGCAATGGATGTTGCTCTTAAATTTTTCAATGTAATTTCTCAGTGTTTTGAGCATCACAGATGAAATCTCATTCACCTCCATTACACTAAGGCCAATGTAAAAAGATTTTGGACAGATATCTCAGAACCCAAACAAATAAAACCAGAACTTTCTCCACTAAAATACACTACTAACTGAAGTCTATTTAGACGTATACCAATACTCCAGTTTCTCTGCAATTGTTAGTCAACTTTCTAACCCTTATGTAAACGATGAAACATTCTCAACTGTAGTTTCATATCATGAACTTACCTTTAGTAGGGGCAACGTCCACCAAGCAGGAGGCAGACTCCTTGTCAGCTTCTCTCTTTGTCTTTCCTGCTTGTCCGTCATTATTTTTGCTGACCTTCCTTTTCCTTGTCTTAACACTGCAATCCTTCAGATCGGGTCCATCAGCCTCAGAACTGGCCTTCATTTCTGTCTGGAGTGTGTGAGGGGTCTCACTGGGATCCATCTCTTTCAAGTTACTGGTCATTACGATGGTTTTAAAGTTGTTATTGACAGTAAATATGAATATTAATCCAATACTTTCCACAGAGACTTTCCAGTCGGTCTGAGAATCTTCAAAGCCAAATGAATGACCTCAGACACAGTATTTATCTTCTCTTTTGTCTTTGATCATAAGGTGACTATGATGACTTTGATGTTGGTTGCCACGCCAATAACCCAAACAAAATTTGTCGTTGAAGTGTTGTAAGGTTTAACAATAAAATATATTTTTGTTTTATTTGAACAAGTCTGGGTTATCCACTGAAAGTGATGATGCTACACAATTTGAATAATACACGCAAATAATAATACAATTCTTCATATTCGCTATTTTTTCATACTAGACTTTCACTCCTATTAAAATAACTAGCCTCCCTATAGTAAGTGTAGAAAACATACAGCATTTATATTTGATCACAATTAAGATTTAAATATATTCATTTAAAATGATTAAAAATCACAGAGAAATTACATAAATTTAGTTTCTAGAGTCACATATTTCTGAATACTAACCCTTACACTACAGGGCATGTACTCTGTGGTAATCTATAGTAAATGTAATTCAATATATGGGGTTTGTGTTTCTAAGAAATTGGCTGCTGAGTGGTTAACGGGCCGAGGCCATTACAGAAGGAGAACAAATGGAACTGCAGTGGGATTGTGGTACTACAGACTGTTTGTGTAGTATTGTTGTGGTGCGACAAAGAAAGTATGAACGCTAAGTCCAAACTTAGCAGAAATCCCAATGAAGCTGCCTTTAGTGATAATAATTATTCAACCAAATCCGCCTTCCGCTCTGGAAACCTGTAAAATGTGTGGGAGCTTTATTTGGCGCAGGTGGCTGGGTTTCTGTTGAAAGTGAGTGCCAAACGACGAATGAAATAAAGTTTAACAAAGACGAGAGAACCCGTGGCGGCAGGTGAACCCCACGCAGCGTTCCTCCACCACCAGTTCACATTCCCGACAGCGGATTCAGACACCTGGGAAAACCATATTAATACTTTTTATTCTGGGAAGCGGCAGTTAATCATTCATAGTCACATCGTATTCAGATGAATGAAAGCAGTCACTGGGGGATTTAGGGCTTTGGATTCACTATTATACAAAATATTGACAGCGTCCCAGTGCAAAGGCCTCTCAGCTTCTGACGTTACCTTTAAATGATAAAGCCTTCTGTTTATAATATAAAGATGTTTACATGGAGTTTAACAGGATAAAAATATTCTGGCATATTCGGAAACTGGGGGGAAAAGCTTTGAAAGGTTGAAACTCTGTGTTTGAAATCAATATATTTTTTAAAGGTTTTTGAGACTCAAACTAAATTGAAAATCCCTCCAGAATTCGTACATTTTCACCACTTTCTAACTTTCTGCCAATTTTGGTAAGAATTTGAGCATGTTAAATATCTCAAAAAGCCAATTCATTTGCCTGAATAATAATAATAATAATTACAATTTCAATAAGGAAATCGCCTCGCCCGCCTACACCAGTCTCCCTCTCAGCCCCACCAAAATAAACCAGTACCCTTGCATCTGAGCATGTTTGCCATACCCTTCATGCCACCTGGGGGCTAAGTTAGCAGGGTGAATCCTATCTTTAAACCACAAACAGCATGGTTCCTTTTTTTTTTTTTTTCCAGAAACCATGGCACAACCCCAGAGAAAGCAAGCTATTTTTTTGTGTTTGGGCCCTAATTATAAATTAGACAGACAATAATGATTTCTTTCTTTCTTTCTTTCTTTCTTTCTTTCTTTCTTTCTTTCTTTCTTTCTTTCTTTCTTTCTTTCTTTCTTTCTTTCTCTTTCTTTCTTTCTTTCTATAGATAGATAAAACCATATGGAAATAATAATAAATTAAAAAAACACAGAGCCAACACATGCTGTCTTTCTTTCTATAGATAAATAAAAACATATGAAAATAACAATTAATTTAAGCCTATTCACCCATTCAACCTTTTAATTTAATTTAATTCTTAGATATCTATTAAACACCTGCCTGTCCAGGCGTGTTTTGAGAGAATGGTTCAGTTTGGCAACCAGCCATTGCCCTCATGATGCAGAATTTTGATGGTATGGTATCATTTATTTCAGACGGCCACACCCATTTATATCAACTGCACAATTTTCAAGAAGCCAAATTAGCAGGCAAAAGTATTTTCTTTGTCATAAAAAATACTTAATTTACTTCAATCCTGAATTAGGCATAAATACCGATTTCATCAATTTAGCTGTTCCTCTTTTATTTTTGGCTATTTGCGTGAATTCATGTAAATCATTATAATAGAAATTTGCACTGAGCCAATGAGTAGAAGAATAAATAAGACACACCTCTATGAATAAATGATCACACATAAATACATGTCTTCATTTTGCCTTTTATTTAATGCAATTGGGAAAAGTTTCGCTGTAGGATGTTGTAGTTGTAGGGCTGCTGCACATTATTTGAATGTGACCTGCGTCCCCTGAGCCTCAGTGGTACTGTCTGCTCAGGCCGGACACCACCACAGACAGGAACTTCTGCCAGGCCTCCTGGACATCAGCGGTGAAGACGGAGGGGCCGAACCTGGCAGCCACACACACACTGATGCACTCAGCAAGAAGCTGTGAGGGAGACAGACAGACAGGGATGCATTAATAGAACTGATCAAAAAACAGTTAGAATGGGTGCAGGCAGAGTCAGAGATGGTCACCTACCCTGAAGTTATCAGGATCCACGTGAAGCTTCTCAGAGTGCATCGTGCTCAATGCAGTGTAGACGCCCTTGATGTCGTCTAGGTTCTTCACAGCTCTATCCAGCCCACCCATCACTATCTTGCCATGCTTGGCGACTTTGTCATTTCCCAGGATGGCGGCCGTGGTGGAGAGGTTGCCAAAGGTTGAGAAGTGTCGCTGTGTCCACGGGTACACAATCAAAAGCCTGCAATGATCACAACACAGAAAAAGAAGAAAGACACAATGGTCAGTGACACACTATAACAAAGCTTCCAGAAAACTACCATAATATAATACTAATAATAATAATCATAATAATGACAATAACAACAATAATAATAATGACTTCGTCTCTGTACAAAGTAACAAAGTGCAACAGAAAGAAACACATATAGCTACTTGTATATAAATGTGTATGTGAATAGGTAGGTTACCTGGTCAGAGCCTGGGGTCCAATCTCCCCCACATCGATTTTTCCCCAAAGGGAAATGATGGCGCTGCGCTCACTATCTGTCCACTCGACCATGGTGATGGCGTTAAGTTTTTCTTGATCTTTTTCTGATGAGAAAAAAGAGACAACCTCTGATCACAAACCTTCAGAAAAGACCTGCCTTTCTCTGGGTTTTATTAATTACCCAATGCCACACCTCTCAGGCCTTGAAGCATTTGATTGGTCCAGAGTTGAGGAGAAGTTGGTTGGGTTGTCACCTGCAGGGGAGCTCTGCCTGGAGAAAACTGATAAGAATATAATGCAGATTATAAAGGCTTATAAATTGAAAAATGACTTTCAATAAATAACCTTAAGCATGCCATTTAGTTTGATTTTACATTTAAAAATGTTTATATAATGTCTTTAATTTAACCTCCGTTAATAACATGTATTAGTACAATCTCCTTTGTCCTCTCTTTTGTTGCCCTTTAACCTTCATTACGACTACATAAGGACCTTTAAACTGGACAGATTGTAAAATAATCTGTTTTAACGTTATTTTCAATTTGCTGAAATAGTTGTCTTCGTTACACAGTTTGGGCATTGTCCTCATTTTCATGATTCATTTTTGTTTTTTTATTAATTGTATTCCCTTTGAAAACCCAAATTTACTAAAGTGCTGATTGCAGAACTCTTTTGTAAATTTTGTGTTTAGTGATTTTTATGAAGTTTAAAGTCACCACAGCATTTCCTACTAAAGATGCTCCTCTCAAAATTACAAAGGGTTACCTTTTGAAATCGGAATGTATATTATATGATTATGCACTGTGAAACGTTTTAAGTTCATTGTTTCCTGCTGACTTAGAAATGAACTTAGTTGTAATAATCATTTCAAAATCATCAAGTGTAACTTAATGTGTTAATTTGCATTGATTTACCAGTAACACTGAAGATCATTACAGTCATTTACATTTTTCGGTTTGAAAAACAAGTGTTTCAGTTGTGCATGAAGCTCTCACAGATGCAGGGGTTGTACCACTTTGTAACAGATTCAGTTCTAAGACAACATGTGAGGCTACTCACCGAGACGGTCTGATCATGTTTATATGGGTTAGAATCTAAGTTCTACTCTAACATTCACGAAGATTTAGGTTGTTTTATTTTGAAAAGAAAAATAACTGCCTTAATTTAACATCAATATCCTCATAATGACACAAGTGTCCTCCATGAATGAGCTCTTGAATGAGCAAATGCATTAAAAGACTAAATTTATAGGCCATTAAAAAGGCTCTTTAGGCAGGTAAGGTAACTAATTCCATTAAATTCATGTCATGGTTTTTTTGTGTGGATGTGTACACAAATTAAAAATCCATTATATTTTAAGTGATATAAATTAACTGAGCCAAATAAATAAATTCATGGAGAAGGGAGTGGCTGCATTTATCTCAAAAAATGCTCTGGAAACTTTATCAATTTCTTTGATAGAGGTGTGGTCTGCTTTGATGGGTGCGGTGCAGTTTGGTTTGATATAAAAAAGACCGTTGGCAACTGGCATCATCTTCACATGAGAGTTTTTCTTTCTTTCTGTTGTGAAAACTTCAAGAAAAGGCAGACATGAGTCTCTCCGGGAAAGACAAGCGCGTGGTGAAGGCTATCTGGGAAAAAATGTCCTCGAAGTCTGATGAAATTGGAGCTGAGGCTCTTGGCAGGTACAAGCCTTCTGTCATTTGTCTTTTTACTTTATATGTACATGCTTTAACATGCTTTATTCATAATTTATAAATTTTGATCCCCGTCTGACAGGATGCTGGTTAGTTACCCGCAGACTAAGACCTACTTCTCACACTGGGCGGATCTGAGTCCTAGCGCCGGACCGGTGAGGAAGCATGGAGCCACCATCATGGCGGCTGTTGGAGATGCCGTCGGACACATGGATGATCTTACAGGATTCCTCTCCAAATACAGCGAACTGCACGCCTTCAAGCTCAGGGTGGACCCTGCCAACTTCAAGGTATATCCTTGGTTACCACTGGCTCTCTGCCCCACATGTTTCCTGTATCTGATAGAAATCTGTTTGAGATTTAAGGTAGCCTGAGCATTTTTTCACATGTTGCTGACTTGTTCTTCAACCACAGATCCTGGCCCACAACATGATGCTGGTAATGGCCATGTACTTCCCCAGAGACTTCACTGCAGAGGTGCACGTCTCCGTTGACAAGTTCCTGCAGAATCTGGCTCTGGCTCTGGCCGAGAAATACCGTTAAACTGCACTGAGCAGCGACTGCATGTTGGCCACTATGTCATCCACAGCAATGTCTAAATGCCTTTATTTTTTTAAAGGAAAGGCCCCGTTAAATAAATCAAATAAATCAAAAGCTTTCAGATGTTGGTCTTCTTTTCCTTGTTATTCGCTTTCGGCTCTCTCGCATATATAAAATAAAATAAAATAAAATAAAACAAGATGAAATAAAATGAAATAAAATGAAATAAAAGGAAATGAAATGAAATGAAATGAAATGAAATGAAATGAAATAAAATAAAATAAAGTGTAATACAATTTAATACAATTTAATTCAATTTAATACAATTTAATACAATTTAATAATGATGATGATGATGATGATTATTATTATTATTAGTAGTAGTAGCATCATTAGAAGCAGAAGTTTAATAATTATTATAAAATACTTTTACATTATTGCAACATTTCATTGGCAATATAGAGTAAAAGATAGAATAAGCTCAAATGGAAATGTACATAAGGTGTGTGTGAGAGAGAGAGAGAGAGAGAGAGAGAGAGAGAGAGAGAGAGAGAGAGAGAGAGAGAGAGAGAGAGAGAGAGAGAGTAGGTATGTTGTCTGTGAGTCGGTGGCACAGACTATGCATTAGGATATAAACATCTCTCACTCACTCACTCACGATGTTAATGCTAATTCTTCTTCCCATATTATTATTTTCCTTTTCGTTGACATTTGACTATGTAGCCTCTGTTTCATGTATAACTTAATTGTGTTTTTGGAAGCTGTACGAAAACCAAATATGTTTTTCAAGATGTTTTTTTTAATATAAGACTAAATATCAATTTTCAAATAATGCCTGTGTTGTTTAGCTTTCAATGATAATGATCTGATGCCACTCATGCCGTTACCTGACACAAAAACATTATAACATATCTTTCCCCAAGCGTTTCTGAAGCTTATCTAAAGTGGAGGATGCGCTTGCATAGGGTGATCCGCTTGGAAGGGAACCAGGAGCAACTTTACAAGTGTGCAGTGAATGTGATCATACAAAAATCTATGTAATCTATACAGTAAATATGTTTGATATTCAGTATGTAGGTAGTCAGAGAGGTCCCGAACACAGGCATATCAGTCTCCCTCTGAACTTATTGAGCAAAGGGTTTTTATAGAACTTTGAAATATCCAGAAATGAACTGATTTGATTGTACACATGTTGGACTTTACTTTGAAAAATATCTTAATCTGTAAAGTAAATATGTTTGATATTCAGTACATTGATAGTTTGAGAGGTCCTGAACACAGGCATATCAGTCTCACTCCGAACTTATTGAGCAAAGTGTTTTTATAGACCTTTTTGAAATATCCAGAAATTAACTGATTTGATTGTACACATATTGGACTTTACTTTGAAAAAGCTATTAATCTATACAGTAAATATGTTTGATATTCAGTATGTAGGTAGTCAGAGAGGTCCTGATTACAGGCATATCAGTCTCTCTCTGAACTTATTGAGCAAAGTGTTTTGACAGTACTTTGAAGTATCCTGAAATTATGTATTCCACAGTGAAAATGTTGGACTTCACTTTGAAAAATCTCCAAATCTATACAGTAAAAATGTTTAATATTCAGTATGTAGGTAGTCAGAGATACTAGTCCCACTATGGGGAAATGTATCGTGTAACAGCAGTGAAAAATAAAAACAATCAATGCCATCTCATTGATATTGAAATGGCATGGATCGAAAATGATGATTGGACAGTTAGTGATTCTGACAAATCTTTGTTTACAACAATTTTTATCATCTTTTCATTAAATAAACTCAAACCAATTTTAACCCTTTCCAGTCACAAGTCCGGACAAATACAACAAATACATATTTGTAGTGACTCATGTAAAAAAAAACATTATTGAGATGTTTCATGAATATTGTAATGAGAAGATGAGACATAAGACAATTATCATTCATCTTGGAATTTTTTTTTTTTACTATATTAGAATTTGGCAACCCAGTTGTATTATATTTTTTCTAAGTTTCTTGTTAAAGGAAATGTGATTTCTCACCATATGACGTCAGTGGCGGTGGCAGTCACCCAGTCCAGCTCCGCGCACTGATTCGAATGTTGGCAACGTCAGTGAAAATTCCAAACACCGGATTGGGTCCAAATATGACAAACCGAATTAAACAGGAAGGGCTTTGATGCAAAGATTAAAACTATAAATAATCAAATATAGGTTTTATTGTTTCATCACAATGTCGAAAGTTCATATCAGATGCGTTGTTGAGTGAAAACGGACATGTTCTTACATGACAGTGTGGTCGCGCCCTCTAGTGGAAGCGCATCTCTTTTCCACCATCATTGTAGTACTGCAGCTGGGTTGTGCTCCTCCATCTTGTGAGTATAATTCTTCAGGTGCACACGTGTAACAGCTTGAACTTTCACTGTGAATCAAAGCTGAGCTGAGAGAAGCAGCACAGGGTCCAGATGCTGCGGCTGTCCGCCCAGTGCCCCTCCACACCCCCTCCACCCTGACCGTGAATGCTTCAACAGCCACCGCTAGAGGGCAGCCCATGACTTCATATAATTTGAATCATGAATAGGAAGTTCGTTTGCAGTAACATGCTCATGTTCTTCTTTGTGGAAAACAAGCGTTGTGTTTTTTTTACGCAAACTACTTCCTCATCATTTCCCCCAAGACAAGTGGGGACCTACATTTGTTCACATTATAGGTGAGGCCAATGATTCAAGTGAAGACATATTTTGCGTTCAAGTTTAGATTTAGTTCAAGGCTAGTTTGAGTTTATGGTTATGGTTATGGTAGTGTCCTATGAAGTCATGGAGACCGGATGTGTTTGTTTGAATTTGTGTATTGTAACGTATAAAACCAAGTCTTAACCCTCAAACAGCCCATTGAAAAAGTGAGGACCAGTCTTCACACTGTAGGTTCTATGCTAAAAATGTACCTCACAAAGATAGAAGCACAGGAACACAACTGATTTTAAATGAATAACTTTTTGAAGAAACATTGAAATGATGAGTGAAACCTTGCTTGATGGATCACACAGGACACTAATAAAATACACAAGATGTTTAAATACAAGTTTCATTTATTTATTTGTGTGTTGCTCGGCTCTTCAGTGGTACTGACTCTGCAGTGCGTCTACTACAGCAGAAAGAAACTTCTGCCAGGTGGCTTGGACCTGAGGGCCCATGGCGCTCCTGAGTTTGCAGGCGACGGTGATGGTGATGCAGTCTGCCAGGAGCTGCGAGCAAAACCAAAACACGTCACGAATCAATGTTTGTGTGTGAGTCATATCGGTTAAATATGTACAATAGACTAACTCTGAAGTTATCAGGATCCACATGGAGTTTTTCATAGTGCAGCTGGCTCAGAGCAGCATATGTGTCTTCGATGTTGTCCATGTTCTTCACTGCTTCATCCAGTGCCCTCAGCACCACTCGGCCGTGCGCTGCCACTTTGGCATTGTTCAAAACAGCAGAGGCGGTGAAGAGTTCTCCTAATGAACCAAAATAACGCTCTGTCCAGGGGTACACGATCAAAACTCTGTCAACACAAAGGGTATAGTCATTTCACTTATAGTGAAAACAGGGTTTCTGTTTAGTTCACACATTTGTTGGACTCTGAAATAACCTATGGAAAACCATAGTTTTCAAAATACCTCATTGATACTTTAGGCAACGAGCTAAAAATCAGAAATGTCAGCTTTATTTCTTTAATTCAGCCTCTTGCAAACACAGATGAGGATATAAAGCTATACATTATAATTCTTTAAAATAAATAGGCAGCCACCTGCAATTGGCAAATAAGGGGTTTGAATTTTTCATGAAACAAATAGTAGATATAATAAATCCTGCCATTCCAAACAAACAAATACTATCCAAACGTTTTCAGTCAACAAAATACACACTTGTACTCCATGTATTCTACACACACACACATATATATATATATATATAAACATGATATGAATTTTGTCACAGTCACATCCTCTACCTTGCCAAAGCTTCTGGTCCAACCTCGTCGATATTAATTTGTTCCCAAACAGCTCTGACCGTGCTGCGCTCCTGGTCTGTCCACTTCACCATGGCGTCTGTGTCATCAGTAATAATAATAATCTTCTGTTACACGAAGAGAACAGCAGAGAGTCAGAGATGGCGCCGGATTTCAGCCGTTTACACATTGAAGGATGATGAAGATGGTCGGCAACTGATAGACTGGGATTAATGTGTTATATCCAAGGTACCTGACGGTAAAATTGCTTCTCACATAAACCTTATTCATCCACTTTCCAAATTCCCTTGGCCACCAGTCACTTTCCAGAAGCTGCTGAACTTAGATTAAACTAAGCCTTCATTATCTGAATATTCAAGGCTCCCTCCGCCCAAATAAACCCTCAAGTCAACTGATATCACCAAAGTTGGCTCATGATACGCTTTAATTTATCGCTTGTCCTCCAGTGACCTGATGCCGTGGAATTTGTGTTTTATTTTGACCAAAGAAATAAACAAGTGATAAATGTTGTGCTTTCTTTGTTTTCAAGATACAGTGACAGTGAGTGATACATGATTTACCAGCTGACATAAAGAGGTCAAGGCTTCTATAGCACAGCACAGCCATGGTTTCAGTGAGCCTTAATGGTCTTGAGGAATAAATAAGTGTTTGTCTCATGTATTTTATGACAAGAAGATTAAGACATTTAATAAATATTTATTTATTTATTCAATTCAATTTATTCAAAGTTTCGTAACATTTTTCCTTTATGGATTTAAGGAGGTTAGCCGACATGAAATAGCCTAGATGAGGTGAATAAGTTATTTACCAAGTAATATTGTTTTAGTAATTTATTTTGTCATGCACCAAACATGTGCCCAGACAAGAAACTACAAACATGACGAGTGCAGCAGCAGAATCTTAGCAAAAGGCCAGAAGGGCTTAACCTTCATACACGTCAGAAACTAAATTAGAGCACAAACTTTCTCCTTAGACATTAATTAAACTTTGGCATCGACTTTGTCTTGAAAAATGCAAATTACTTCCCAGCTCTGTTTACTTAAATGAAAACAGAACAGAAAGCCCTATGTATATGCCAATGATATAATAGAAATTAAAAAAATATTTGGAGCTTTTCATTTTTTTACTTCTTCCAGATCACACAGTTGACTGTTTTGTTATTTTCCTCTGAATGGAAGCAGCAAGAGGACCACATGTCATCTGAGCACAGACAGACCTCTGATGCTCAGGTTAAGGGTCAAGTAGATACAGAGATACATTTGCCCCAGCTGCCATTGGCTTTTAAATTGTTTTATTTCAATTCATTGAAACCCTGAAGTTGAATTTTTTTTCTTACAATTGTTATGCTATTTCAAGTCTTTTCTAATGTATTTATTGTCCATGTCTTATGTTCAGCCAGAGGTTTGTGTCGATACTGCTGTCTGTTCTTTGCCCAATGGGTAAAATACAGATATCCTTGATCCTTGAGGGTAGCTCTGAATGATAAATACAGAGAATAAGGCTTTACCTTCTCAATTTTGGTTTAACATCTTCAAACCATTTCTCTTAATAATGTTTAAATTATATTTTTTGACTTGACTAACGCATTGTAATTTGTTTATGTGCTGGGACCTGCTTTAGTAAATATGTTTGTAAACTCAAGAATAGTTGTTTGATGAATTCTGGTAGTAACATTTGTTTGTTGGTAAGGATTCTTTCCAACATACATGCATCAACACAACCCTGGTGACGCGAAGAACATATGACATCTAATCTGTTGTTAATCTGTAGATGCAGATGAGTATTCACAGATGTTTATTTTATTGAGTTTTTATTGACAGTTACAGTCTGTAAGTGCCTGACTAGTAAATATCCATAAACACTTACAATGAATAGGGGCTGTTGTATAAACCGTTCACTAAATTGAGAACAGGCAACAAAATCACCCGGTTCATTATTTGTTTGTTGTAATATTGTAGAAATTCATTTCGGTTTCTATGAGAAAAATAAAGACATAGTTTTTGACTTTTACAAATGATCACAGACACAAAAGAATGCATTTTAATCGAGTTTTATTTTTATTGTCAGCACTTGTAGGGCTGTTCCACATTATTTGAATGTGAACTGCGTCCCCTGAGTCTCAGTGGTACTGTCTGCCCAGGCCGGACACCACCACAGACAGGAACTTCTGCCAGGCCTCCTGGACATCAGCGGTGAAGACGGAGGGGCCGAACTTGGCAGCCACACACACACTGATGCACTCAGCAAGAAGCTGTGAGGGAGACAGACAGACAGGGATGCATTAATAGAACTGATCAAAGAACAGTTAGAATGGGTGCAGGCAGAGTCAGAGATGGTCACCTACCCTGAAGTTATCAGGATCCACGTGAAGCTTCTCAGAGTGCATCGTGCTCAATGCAGTGTAGACGCCCTTGATGTCGTCCAGGTTCTTCACAGCTCTTTCCAGCCCACCCATCACTATCTTGCCATGCTTGGCGACTTTGTCATTTCCCAGGATGGCGGCGGTGGTGGACAGGTCGCCAAAGGTTGAGAAGTGTCTCTGTGTCCACGGGTACACAATCAAAAGCCTGAAATGATCACAACACAGAAATGGAAGAAAGACACGATGGTCAGTGACAAACTTAATAACAAGGTGAGGATATAAAGCCCCATGAAAAATGCTATTTTGGGAGTAAGAACAAGAATAAGAAAATAAATAAGAATAAACTTCTGTAAAGTAATTTTCTTAACAAAGGTACAAAGAGATGATCACACAGACACAATTGATGTATGTGAATAGACAGATCACCTGGTCAGAGCCTGGGGTCCAATCTCCCCCACATCGATTTTCCCCCAAAGGGAAATGATGGCGCTGCGCTCACTATCTGTCCACTCGACCATGGTGACGGTTTGAAAATCTCCTTCAGACTTAAGTCAAACTTGTTTTCTGACCTCGAGCCTTTTATGTCTGAATTAAAATGTCTGGTACGTTTTATTTGGTACTGGTAGCTCCACCTCTCCGCCCAGCATACATTTGATTAGACCAGATGCATCCAGCGATTAATGACGTGCACCAATGTGCGTTGCCAAATTGGCAACGATAGGTGCCAATCGAGGGGAGTGACGTTACTTGGAACAGAATGGATTTTTTTTTTTTAAAGATAGCGTACACAAGATACGAGAAAACTGTTTGTATGAACTGCTGCTTTTTAATTAAGATTTCAACTGCACAACTTGAATTTAGTAATTAGTTTGTAATAGAGCACAACAGTTCTGCAATAAAAATAAACTTTCATGAATGGTATAGCATAATAATATTGAACTGTTTTAACAGCAGTTGGAAAAAGTGTTACTTCAGCTGCAGGATTATCTTGGAGTAGTTTTGGAGTTTGTGCTCCAACACGCAGAGAAGTTCGTTTGAAACCCTCCTTCAAAGTTACACATACAAGAAACCTCTGCTCTGTGAACAATAAACTAAGTAGAACGCATGTTGAAGTTGAATCATAATATGAACATTGTTATGATATAATATGATATTATATTATAACTAATCCAAGAAAATAATAATTTACATAAAACATTTTTAATAACATTAATTATAAAGTGCAGAAAAAATACGTACATACACATAAATCTGAAGAACAATATATTCTGATACATGAATTGAACAGAATGCATATTCAGGTTTGACTAAATTATCACATATATTTTGATAGCGCTTCACATTTGATAATAGTAATAATAACAATAATCATAATAACAACCATCATATTGTAAAACTGTTATAATATCCTTAACTTCATATTGTGTATAATTATCCTCAATATAATGGTTTGTAATCGTAATAATAATTTATGTCTAATCTTGCTGAATAGAAAGAAACATACATACACACACACATATTATATACATATATATATGCATTTATATATATAATATGTGTGTTAATGTATCAAGTAAAAATAAAGTATAATTTGCAGAGTCAAACTTGAATATCAATATATTATAGATTATGACGTTTCCCCTCAATATTACCTATTAATTATGACTTAAAAGTGACTTTTATGTGTAATTTATTTTGCCTATTTCTCATTTATATTATTCTTTTCAACTGTCCTTTTCAATAAAGTCCAAACCTCCATCATTTACTTGGCAGCTTTTGATTAATAGGGAGTGGTAACTTTAACTTTTTTTTATCAAATACAAACTGGCAATGAAAACATCTCGCAGTTTTTTTATCGGAGGTGTGGTTTGGATTGGATCCGCGGGCGTGGCGCTGTTTGGTTTGATATAAGGTCTCTTTGACAAAACCCTCCTCCACAGCTTGTTCTGATCAATATTCTCTCTGAATCCCTGGAAAACAAAAGCAGCCATGAGTCTCTCAGCGAAAGACAAGAGTCTGGTGAAAGGCCTGTGGGCCAAAGCTGAGGGGAGGGTCGTGGATATCGGTGGCGAGGCTCTGGGCAGGTATGAGATCCACGTGTCATTAAATGCAACCTTACTATTATACCATTGCCACAACTCATTTTAAATTGTGTGTGTTTGTATTCTTTAGGATGCTGGTTTCCTACCCTCAAACCAAGACCTACTTCGCAGAGTGGGGGACTGATCTGAATGCTCAAACCCCGAAGGTGAGGCATCACGGAGGAGTCATCATGGGAGCCGTGGGCATGGGCGTGAAATACATCGATAATCTCACCGATGCCATGAGCTCCCTCAGTGAGCTGCACGCCTTCACGCTCCGTGTGGATCCCTCCAACTTCAAGGTGAGAGCGCATCAGAAAGACGTCTCTGTCAAAATCTGTAAACATCACAAACAAATGACAACCTATAACCCCAACATGTGAAATTCGGGCATACATGTTCTGGTCTTGTCCAATTGGGTGTTTCGTATTCAGGTTTTTAATTACTAACTTCATCTAACCATGTGTTTCTTGCACAACTGTAGATCCTGGCCCACAACATCATCCTGGTTATGGCCATGTACTACCCCAAAGACTTCACCGCAGAGGTCCATGTCTCCTTTGACAAGTTCCTGAGCTGCCTGGCCTGGGCTCTGTCCGAGAAGTACCGCTAAAACTGGAGCAAGGCAGGAGCGCCCACTGAACTCACATGTGGCGCATCGTCGTCCCAGTGTGCCCAGCAACACTGTCGACATGTAGTGGGCTTGTTCAATAAAAAGACAAACATTAAAAGAAAAGGTGCAGTTTCCGTTTGATCATTTCCAGTGAACATATTGTTTCAAAAGCTGTCAAGAACTCATCACAATAGGAAATTCAACAAAGCCTTGGTTTAATAAAAATAACAATGCTAACAACATTACACCTTGAATAAAATCTTAAAACTAACAATCTAGTAGCATTTTTTGTAGAAATTGCACTTTCTTGATTCATGATGTTTTGGGTTTGTACAATTATTATTATGATTTCATTGTTATTATTAACTGTTCATTATAAATGTTTTTTAAACCCAGCCGTATATCGAAACAGCAATTCAGAAATCAGGAAATTCCGACAGGGCGAATGAAACAAGCGTGAGTGGGAGATTCAAATGGGAGCGATTAAAGTTGACTAATTGGGGTGGACAGAATGTAATTCTCCCACTAAATCCAGGCCTCTTTAAAAAAAATAAGTGATTGACTTAAACTTTTCAAGTTGTGGGGGGTCTTTCCCGATTGTTAGTTGCTATCACAACACCATGAAACTAATATCACGAATGTATGTATGTAATATGACGTGAGAGTTTTCAATTTGATGACAAGGACAGAGCAGTGTAACACTTATAAGCTCTGAAATATAAATATGCATTCTACTTGTAACTTTGGATATTGGTCACCATTATCAATATATTCAATGTGTGTATTTACAAATGATTCACATCCATAATGCAGATAGTCTAAAAACGATTGAATTCTACTGAAAATTATCATTTGAAAAGGAAAAATGGGATAAAAAGGACATAGGAATTCAATCAATATTAAATAAAATATACAGCCTTCAAAAAACGGGATCATCTGTGAGACTGGGGTAAGTGGCTGTAGTTTTACACTCGAGCGCCCTCTGCTGGTGCTAATTAACAGTGTGTTTCAGATGATGAATGGTAAATATGAATGGCTTTAAAGAAATTAAATCTATTCCATTTATCATAATTCAACTCCACAAATAGTTCCAATCTTCTAATAATTGTGCTAATCACCACCAAAGCAAACTGTTAACAGGATGAGAGCTGAGCAGATAGTAAATGTTCTAGAAACATCACTTTGTCCTGACCAGCAGCCTCATCCAATCACTGGCGCTAAAGGACAGGAGCAGTGTTGCTTTACAAGTTCTGACATTTGATATGAAGACTTCACAAATAAACCACACTGACACAAATTATCACAAAAGAAAACAGTGTTATTTGTTTTATCATTAATTTATTATTCATTATGCAGAAAGAGCTGATGCTGCAGACTCTGTCATCTTCTCCTGCTGTCTATCCGTATTTCTCAGCCAGGGCCAGAGCCAGAGCAGCCAGGAACTTGTATCAGCACCGATGTCCTGTGCCTTTGAAGCCATTTTGGCCCAGAAAGCCTTGACTGTTTCCTTGTCCTTAGCAGTGAGACTGGTCATCTTGTCTGGAGCTTGAGAGTCGCTGAATGCTCCGATCAGCTGAGACTGTGGGGGTTTTAAGCCTGAAACAAAACGTGGACACACCCGAGAACACCTCCAAGATATGGAGCACAGGAGGACCCTCTTCAGGTTCCAGCCCCCAAGAGATAAACAGAAATCTTGACATGGGGTCTCTGCAGCCCCCATTGCTTCTCCCCAAAGAGATACAATCTTCTACAGTAACAATAGATTGCTTTAGAAAGACAGCTACTGACAGAGTGAAGGAGCCCGGGTATCACAGAGGAGATGATCTGTGTCTATTGTACATTTTCTATAACATCAATACTGGATGAGGTGTCTATTGTTTAATGTACAGTTTACATGTAGACCTACACACAGGCTGTGATTAGTAACCCTGTATACTTTATCTCTGGCACTGCTCAATGATTCATATACATGTATTTACCCTAGTTTGTTAAAGTAAAATATAGAAAAAATACATTTCATGAATAAGTATTAAGGCCAATATACTTTCCATTTTCTTTTATAAAGCACTTTTCCAAACACAGTTACTTTAGTGCTTTACTAACCTATATTTAAAAATGATAAAAATACTAATTTTTATTATAGCCAGTTTTAAAAACATTAAAGTTTAAAATGTTCTAATTTAATATATTTCAATCCTGTTTTGTCTTATTCATTTCTTAGCCTTCTATTTAATTTAATTTAATTATATTTTACCCTATTTTACTTTAATTTCCCCCTGTGTTTTTATCATTATCAGGAAGGCCTCTAGACCATCAGACAGGCTGTGAGCAGTTAACCTGTATACTTTATCCCTGGCTCAGCTGAATGATTCATTTATATGTACTTAACCTAATTTATGAAAGTAAATTATATTAAAATATATTTTATAAATAAAAGTATTAAGACAAATACATTTTTAATTTTTCTTTTATAAACAACCTTTTCAATACACCATTACAAAATGTTTTACTAGTGAAAAAGCTTATTAAGTTAGGTCAATATGATTAAAGCCAGTATCAAACACTTTTTTAAAATTTTTAATTTAATATGTTTTTAACTTGTTTGGTTTCTTTAATTTATTATATTTTACTTTATTTTCCCTCCGTGTTTTTATCATGCAACAGTTTTTTCACTGTGACAAAAAGAGGAAAAAGCATTATTGATGTTATTTGTTGTGTTATTCTGTATATGAGATGTCAATGGTAGAAACTTTATTTAGGATTATAAAATATCCTCTATAAAGTCATAAAAGTTGTTAAATATGAACTATTTTGAAGTTAAATGATTGTTTCTTTATCACAATGTACATGTTTGAAGCCACAATTATAAACAAATATTTTAGATGAAATGGTTTGACAATATAAAAGAAAGCTGTGTAAATATTTATGATAGGATTTATTTTATAATCTTATTTCACACTAAGGTTCAGTTCTGTTTTTTAACTTTTAAATTCATGTATATTGAAGATGAGCTAAAAATAGGCTGCATGCTGAGCAGAGATAAACCTGAAGTCTATCAGTGGAAACACAGTCTGTTCTCTCTGTTCACTCCAGCTGATCATTCAACATCTATACTGATCCTTGTGATCAATAATCAAATAAATGTATAAACCACTGTCCGAGGTGCTGATCCTCTGACGACCTGAGATGTGGGAGCTGTCCATGGTGCTCGCAGTCACTCACACTGATGAGCTGGATAGAGAATCACTGATGATAATGTATCTTTAATTGTGCTTAAATCAAACTGTGACTATGTCACTATGTCATGATTTGAGATTTGATACAAACACAAATAGAAAATAAGCCTCGGCTGAGACTGGATGAGTTTTTACCTCATGAATCCCTTTAAGACCCATTTTTGATCAGTTACCATCTGCATATTAATCATTGTGGCTCTTTTTTGTTACTTTGAATTGCTGAGTGTCTCTGTGGGGCCGTGGGGTGTTACACATAACTTGAACTATTTCCTTGGAGACATCTAAGTGGTGCAGTTAGATTCTTATCTTTTCATTGTTACAAACCCACAACATTTTGTCCCGCCCAGCAGCCTCATCCAATCACTGGCTCTGGGCCGGGAGCAGCATTTTTTAATAAGCTGCATGTGGTGCCGGTGAGAACAGGATTTACTGAAAACCTAGAGCCGACACAATGGTTGAATGGACAGACTTTCAGCGCGCCACCATCAAGGACATCTTCTCCAAGATTAACTATGAAGATGTGGGCCGTTCTGCTCTTTCCAGGTGACACATATTATGGGATAATTATGAGAGAAAGTGATTGTGTGCGTACATTTTCATTTTCTTGGAGCACGTTTCATGTGTTAATCTGATCCTGTACTAATATGTTTTGCTGACATGTTTCCTCAGGTGTCTGGTTGTCTAGCCCTGGACTCAGAGGTATTTAGGCAACTTTGGAAACCTCTACAACGCCGCAGACATCACCTCAAACCCAATGGTTGCAAAACATGGGACAACTATCCTGCGCGGTCTGGAAAAGGCAATGAAGAACATGGACAACATCAAGGAAACCTACTCTGAGCTGATCGGCTGCACTCTGAGAAGCTGCACGTGGATCCAGACAACTTCAAGGTAGAAGATTGTGGAGCTGTTGTTGTCTTTGTTTGAAAGAGAAGCCTCCTCACCCTTCATGTTGTGTTGTGTTGCAGCTGCTGGCCGACTGCCTGACCATCGTGCTCGCTGCTCAGATGGGTTCAGACTTCAATGGTGAAGTGCAGGCAGCTTTCCAGAAGTTCATGGTCGTGGTGGTTTCCTCCCTGGGAAGACAGTACCAATAGAGAGCTGCAGCACAAGAGGAGAACATCACAGGCTGACCATTTGTCCAGGGCCTTTTCGTTTTGCTCTCAAAAGCAAATGGCAAATTAAATATGTTGTCTACCTTTGATTCTACTCAGGATAAGTGTGAGCATGAAGGGTAAAGTATTTAAGATAACAAATATTTTAGACAGGAACAATATGGATTATTAAAAGTGGTGAAAGAGTATTGTAGTTTACTGCTGCTACAATCTAACTAGAAGAATAACTTAACAGAAGTACTGATCTTTACTTTTTTTTCTTTTTTACACTGGTACAAAACTTTTTGAAACAGGAGACTAATATTCAAACTCAAGTCAGACACTGAAAAAAGCTAGTACCTTCTACTTGCCATTTACAAGTTGTCTTATCCATAACAATAACAACATAATGACAAATCTACATTATGCACAAATACATATATACATACCTATATACGTACATACATGCGTACCAATATTAGGTATGTATGTATGTATACAGTGCCTTGCATAAGTATTCACCCCCCTTGGACTTTTTCCCATTATGTACTGTTACTAACTGGAATTCAAATAGACAATTTCTCAAACAATAATGAGAACAAAAAAGTTGACATCTGTTGGGTGGGGGTGAATAAGTATTCACCCCCCTGTGTCAATACTTGGTAGAACCCCCTTTCGCTGCAGCTGCAAGTCCTTTGGGGTATGTCTCTACCAGCTTTGCACATCTAGAGATGGAAAGGTTTGTCCATTCTTCTTGGCAAAAAAGATGAAGCTCAGTCAGATTGGATGGAGACCGTCTGTGAACCGCAATCTTCAAGTCTTGCCATAGATTCTCTATTGGATTGAGGTCTGGGCTTTGACTGGGCCATTTTAAGACATTAACATTCTTTAATCCAAACCATTCCTTTGTAGCTCTGGCTGTATGTTTAGGGTCATTGTCCTGCTGGAAGATGAACCTCCGCCCCAGTCTCAAGTCTTTTGCAGACTGCATCAGATTTTCTTCAAGGATTTCCCTGTATTTGGCTCCATCCATCTTTCCCTCTATTCTGACCAGTTTCCCTGTACCTGCTGAAGAGAAGCATCCCCACAGCATGATGCTACCACCACCATGTTTCACTGTTGGGATGGTGTGCTCAGGGTGATGGGCAGTGTTGGGTTTTCGCCACACATAGCGTTTTGCATTGAGGCCAAAAAGTTCAATTTTGGTCTCATCTGACCAGAGCACCTTCTTCCACATGTTTGCTGTGTCTCCCACATGGCTTCTGGCAAACTCCAAACGGGATTTTTTATGGATCCCTTTCAACAATGGCTTTCTTCTTGCCACTCTTCCATAAAGGCCAGATTTGTGGAGTAGACGACTAATAGTTGTCCTGTGGACAGATTCTCCCACCTCAGCTGTGGATCTCTGCAACTCCTCCAGAGTAACCATGGGCCTCCTGGTTGCTTCTCTGATTAATTTTCTCCTTGTCCGACTCTTCAGTTTGGGTGGACGGCCTCCTCTTGGTAGGTTTGCGGTTGTGCCATATTCTTTCCATTTTCTTATGATGGATTTTATGGTGCTCAGAGAGATGATCAAAGCTCTGGATATTTTTTTATAACCTAACCCTGCTTCATATTTCTCCACAACTTTATCCCTGACCTGTTTGGTGAGCTCCTTGGTCTTCATGATGCTGTTTGTTCAGTAATGATCTCCAACAAACTCTGAGTCCGTCACAGAACAGGTGTATTTATACTGAGATTAAATTGCAGACAGGTGGACCCTATTTACTAATTATGTGACTTGCAAATGTGACTTGTGAATGCAATTGGTCGCACCAGATCTTTGTTAGGGGTTTCACAGTAAAGGGGGTGAATACATATGCACTCAACACTTTTCAGATTTTTATTTGTAAATAATTGTGAAATCCATGTAATATTTCCCCCCACTTCCAAATGATGCACTATTTTGTGTTGGTCCATTACATAAACTCACGATGAAATAAATTTTAATCTGTGGTTATACCATGACAAAATGTAGAAAAGTCCGAAGGGGGTGAATACTTATGCAAGGCACTGTATATACATGTACAAACCAGAACTTTGTTTTTAAAGATGTATCCACACAAAAGGCAGCATCAGATTTAGATTTTTAAAATATCTTTAGTTCTTTAAAAAACTATTTTAACTATTTCATGTCCTCTTGTTACGTGCTGTTTTTCAAGTCTGCTGAAGATTTAGTCGATTAAATGTTTATCATTAAGTGTTCAAGAGATGTCATCAGACTGATCAACAACATTCAGTTTACAATAATTTCAAACTGGGAAAAGTGGACACTCAACATCAAAGAAACTTAAACCAAAGTGACGAAAGATTAAAAAAATATATATATTATGTTAGGAAAGTTAGGATTTACAATCAAAACAGTTATCAGTATAATTTCGGCCCATCACCTAATCAATGAACAACAGAGCAGCTGGAGTTCTCATCTAATTGTATTGTCTATCCTTTGTTTATTCTTGTTGACTTATTTTGTCTTTGTGGTATTAGGACAGTTCTGACATTATATTTGAAGACTTAACAAATGAACCTGATGTTTTGGTCAAATTTGAGAAACTTGAACCAAAGAGTGTTGGAAGTTTTTGCACAAAAAAAAAAAAAATATTAAAAAAAAGAATGTCCAAGTTAGGATTGAGAATCGAAATAGTTGCCAGTAAAATTTCAGCTCATCACCTAACTTCTTAACTACGGAGTAGCTGGAGTTCAGACCTAGAAGTGTTGTCTATTCTTTATTTATTCTTGCTGACTTTTTTTGTCTTTGTGGTATTAGGACAGTTCTGACATTTTATTTGAAGACTTCACAAATAAACAACACTGACACAAATGATCACAAAAGAAGCAGAAAACAGTGTTTTTTCGTTTCATCATTTATTTATTGTTCATCATGCAGAGAGAACTGATGCTGCAGACTCTGTCATCTTCTCCTGCTGTCTATCTGTATTTCTCAGCCAGGGCCAGAGCCAGAGCAGCCAGGAACTTGTCCATACACACATGGACCTCAGGGGTGAAGTCCTCTGGGAACGTGATGGCCATGACCACAAGGATGTTGTGGGAGAGGATCTGTGAAAATATACATCACCAAATGTTACATGAATGGGGATTTTAACTCCTAACCCACTTCTTTGAGTTGTCAGGTAAGGCTCTACTACACTTTATGTAGGACCCACACTGAGATCAGGTTATTTGAAGGAAACAGTGTTCATACAATCATCGTACAACAATAAACAGACTCCACAGTCACAAGTGCTTCATATAAATTACAGACTTAAGTTGTGTACCTTGAAGTTGGCAGGGTCCACTCTCAGAGTGAAGGCGTGCAGCTCACTGAGGCTCAGAAGACCTGCTTTCAGGTCGTCCAGTTGGGTCACAGCATACTCAACTCCACCCATGACGGTCTTTCCGTGCTTCAGCACCTGGGCAGAGCCGGGGCTCAGGTCCTTCCAGTGGGAGAAGTAAGTCTTGGTCTGCGGGTACACGATCAGCATCCTGGGTTTAAAAGAAAGACAGAAAAGAAAAGAGAAGAAAGTGAGTGTAAATTAATCATTCAAAGTTCAGGTAGGTTACATCCATCAGTGTTTGGCTCATATTTACCTGTTCAGAGCATCAGCACCGATGTCCTGTGCCTTTGAAGCCATTTTGGCCCAGAAGGCCTTGACTGTTTCCTTGTCCTTAGCAGTGAGACTGGACATCTTGTCTGAAGCTTGAGAGTCGCTGAATGCTCCGATCAGCTGAGACTGTGGGGGTTTTAAGCCTGAAACAGAGCCTGGCCACACCCGGGTCCACCTCCAAGATATGGAGCACAGGGCGATCCTCTTTAGATTTTATCTCTGGCACAGCTCAATGAATCATATGTTGCCTACCGTAACTTTATGAAAGTAAAATATATCAAAACATATTTCACTAATAATAGTATGAGAACAAATATCTTTTTCTTTTCTTTTTATAAAGAACTTTTTTAAACACAGAGTGCTTCACTAGCCTATATTAACAACTTTTTAAATTAGTCAACAAATATAAAGCCAGTTTGAATAACTTTTTTAAAGTTTTAATTTAAAACGTTTTATTCTTGTTTTATTTTATTTTATTTCTTTATATTTTAACCTATTTTACTTGATTTCCCCTTCGTGTTTTTACAGCAGTGTGGTCAACTCTGACAAAAAGTGGAAAACACATTTCTAATGAAATTAGTTTAGTATATGAGATGTCTATGGTCAACCGTTTATTTCTGATAACTCTATAATTTCTTATGTTGTTAAATATTCACTCAAGTTGATGTTAAATTATGGTTTATCTATCACAATGAACAAGTTTTAGGCCACAATTAAACTTAAAAAAATGTAATGAATGGTTTTACATATTCCTGATAATTTTCTCAGTTCACTCCAGCTGATCATTAAACATCAATTACTTATCTTAAGGGATCAATAATCAAATAAATATATAAACCACTGTCCGAGGTGCTGATCCTAAGATGACCTGAGATGTGAGAGCTGTCCATGGTATTGCAGTCTCTCGCGCTGATGAGCTGGATTCAGGCTCACTGATGATAATTTATCTATAATTGTGCTAAAATCAAACTGTGACTATGTCACTATATCATCATTTGAGATTTGATACAGACATAAAGAGAAAAAAGCCTCAGAAGAGACTGGATTCATTTTTACTCCATGAATCCCTTTAAGACCCATTTGGGAACATTGACCTACTGTATATTAATCATTGCGGCTATTTTGTGTTACTTGAAATGTTGAGTGGCTCTCTGGGGCCGCGGGGGTGTTACACAGAACTTTAACTATTTCCTTGGAGACAATCTAAGTGGTGCAGATAGACTCTTATCTTTTCACTTTTTCAAACCCACAACACTTTGTCCCACCCAGCAGCCTCATCCAATCACTGGCTCTGGGCCGGGGGCAGCGTTGCTTTATAAGCTGCATGTGGTGCTGGTGAGAACAGGATTTACTGAAAACCTAGAGCCGACACAATGGTTGAATGGACAGACTTTGAGCGCGCCACCATCAAGGACATCTTCTCCAAGATTAAATATGAAGAAGTGGGCCCTGCTGCTCTTTCCAGGTGACACATATTTGATATTTGGGAATTATTAGAAATGTTGTTTTTTGAGTAAATGTTCATTTTCTTGGAACATGTTACATGTGTTAATTTGATACTGTAATAATATTTTTGCTGACATGTTTCCTCAGGTGTCTGGTTGTCTACCCCTGGACTCAGAGGTATTTTGGCAACTTTGGAAACCTCTACAACGCCGCAGCCATTATGGCAAACCCATTGGTAGCCAAACATGGGACAACCATCCTGCACGGTCTGGACCGGGCAATGAATAACATGGACAACATCAAGGAAACCTATGCCGAGCTGAGCGTGCTGCACTCTGAGAAGCTGCACGTGGATCCTGACAACTTCAGGGTAAAAGATTGTGGAGCTGTTGTTGTCTTCATGCAATGAGTGTGTTTGACAGAGAAGCCTCCTCACCCTTCATGTTGTGTTGTGTTGCAGCTGCTGGCCGACTGCCTGACCATCGTGCTCGCTGCTCGGATGGGTTCAGACTTCAGTGGTGAAGTGCAGGCAGCTTTCCAGAAGTTCATGTCCGTGGTAGTTTCCTCCCTGGGAAGACAGTACCACTAGAGAGCTGCAGCACAAGAGGAACATTTGTTCAGAGCCTCTTTGTTTTGGTCTCAAAAACAAATAAAATAAATGACAAATTAAACATGTTGTCTACCTGTGATTCTACTCAGGATAACTGTGAGCATGAAGTGTAAAGTATTTGAGATAAATTCTTTTTTATAGAGAAACAAGAGGGCTGATGAAAATTGGTGAAAGATGATTGTAGCATTTCTGCTGCTACAGTCTGTGTATAGATGAATACTTACAAAGAACTACTGACCAAAATTATCAAATTAGTTTACTAATATAGTTTAACCTTGTACATAACCTGTACAAATTCAAGCCAAATGTTTTGTCAGACCGATCACCAATATTCAGTTCACAATAATTTAAGACTGAAGAAAGTAGATACTGTTCACTTTAGAGGAACTTTAGCCAAAGAGTGTTGAAAGTTCAAGCAAAATGAAAACAAAATAAAAAATAGATTTTCCAAGCTAGGATTGACAAAAAAAGTGTTGCCAGTAAAATGTCTGCCAATTGCGTAATCAATTAAACAAAGATTAGCTGCAGATCTTATCTAAATGAGTTTATCTGAGTTTACAAATATAGTTACACTGGTACATAACCTGTTGCCACAGGAGACTCATATTCAAACTCAAATCAGACACTGATAAAAGCAAGTACCTTCTTCTTGCCATTTATAAGTTGTATAATACATAACATTCACCAAAACTGTGTTTTTAATGATGTATGTACCCAAAAGGCAGCGACAGTTTAAATTTGTCTCTCTCAACGCTGTAAAAAATTATTTCAACTGTTCCACGTTCACTTGTTATGTGCTGTGTTTCAATTTAACTGCTGATGTTTTGGTCAGATCGGAGAATCTTGAACCAAAGAGGTTTGGAAGTTTTTTCGTAAAAAAAAATAAAAAATAGAGAAAATAAAAAGAATGTCCAAGTTAGGATTTACAATCCAAACAGTTGCCAGTAAAATTTCAGCCCAACACCTAATCAATGAACCACAGAGCACCTGTAATTCAGACCTAGATGTGTTGTCTATGCTTTGTTTATTCTTGTTGACTTATTTTGTCTTTGTGGTATTAGGACAGTTCTGACATTTGATTTGAAGACTTCACAATTAAACCAAACTGACACAAATGATCACAGAAGAAGCTGAAATTCGTTTTTTTTTTCGTTTCCTCATTCATTTATTATTCATCATGCAGAGAGAGCTGATGTTGCAGACTCTGTCATCTTCTCCTGCTGTCTATCTGTATTTCTCAGCCAGGGCCAGAGCCAGAGCAGCCAGGAACTTGTCCATACACACATGGACCTCAGGGGTGAAGTCCTCTGGGAACGTGATGGCCATGACCACAAGGATGTTGTGGGAGAGGATCTGTGAAAATAAATATCACACACATGATACATGAATGGAGATTTTAACTCCTAACCCACTTCTTTGTGTTGTCAGGTCAGGCTCTGCTACACTTCATGTAGGACCTACACTGAGATCAGGTTATTTGAAGGAAACAGTGTTCATCAAATCATCGTACAACAATAAACAGACTCCCAGTCACAAGTGCTTCATATGAATTACAGGCTTAAGTTGTGTACCTTGAAGTTGGCAGGGTCCACTCTCAGGGTGAAGGCGTGCAGCTCACTGAGGCTCAGAAGACCTGCTTTCAGGTCGTCCAGTTGGGTCACAGCATACTCAACTCCACCCATGACGGTCTTTCCGTGCTTCAGCACCTGGGCAGAGCCGGGGCTCAGGTCCTTCCAGTGGGAGAAGTAAGTCTTGGTCTGCGGGTACACGATCAGCATCCTGGGTTTAAAAGAAAGACAGAAAAGAAAAGAGAAGAAAGTGAGTGTAAATGAATCAGTCAAAGTTCAGCTAGGTTACATCCGTCAGTGTTTGGCTCATATTTACCTGTTCAGAGCATCAGCACCGATGTCCTGTGCCTTTGAAGCCATTTTGGCCCAGAAGGCCTTGACTGTTTCCTTGTCCTTAGCAGTGAGACTGGACATCTTGTCTGGAGCTTGAGAGTCGCTGAATGCTCCGATCAGCTGAGACTGTGGGGGTTTTAAGCCTGAAACAGAGCCTGGCCACACCCGGGTCCACCTCCAAGATATGGAGCACAGGGCGATCCTCTTTAGATTTTATCTCTGGCACAGCTCAATGAATCATATGTTGCCTACCGTAACTTTATGAAAGTAAAATATATCAAAACATATTTCACTAATAATAGTATGAGAACAAATATCTTTTTCTTTTCTTTTTATAAAGAACTTTTTTAAACACAGAGTGCTTCACTAGCCTATATTAACAACTTTTTAAATTAGTCAACAAATATAAAGCCAGTTTGAATAACTTTTTTAAAGTTTTAATTTAAAACGTTTTATTCTTGTTTTATTTTATTTTATTTCTTTATATTTTAACCTATTTTACTTGATTTCCCCTTCGTGTTTTTACAGCAGTGTGGTCAACTCTGACAAAAAGTGGAAAACACATTTCTAATGAAATTAGTTTAGTATATGAGATGTCTATGGTCAACCGTTTATTTCTGATAACTCTATAATTTCTTATGTTGTTAAATATTCACTCAAGTTGATGTTAAATTATGGTTTATCTATCACAATGAACAAGTTTTAGGCCACAATTAAACCTAAAAAAATGTAATGAATGGTTTTACATATTCCTGATAATTTTCTCAGTTCACTCCAGCTGATCATTAAACATCAATTACTTATCTTAAGGGATCAATAATCAAATAAATATATAAACCACTGTCCGAGGTGCTGATCCTAAGATGACCTGAGATGTGAGAGCTGTCCATGGTATTGCAGTCTCTCGCGCTGATGAGCTGGATTCAGGCTCACTGATGATAATTTATCTATAATTGTGCTAAAATCAAACTGTGACTATGTCACTATATCATCATTTGAGATTTGATACAGACATAAAGAGAAAAAAAGCCTCAGAAGAGACTGGATTCATTTTTACTCCATGAATCCCTTTAAGACCCATTTGGGAACAGTGACCTACTGTATATTAATCATTGCGGCTATTTTGTGTTACTTGAAATGTTGAGTGGCTCTCTGGGGCCGCGGGGGTGTTACACAGAACTTTAACTATTTTCTTGGAGACAATCTAAGTGGTGCAGATAGACTCTTATCTTTTCACTTTTTCAAACCCACAACACTTTGTCCCACCCAGCAGCCTCATCCAATCACTGGCTCTGGGCCGGGGGCAGCGTTGCTTTATAAGCTGCATGTGGTGCTGGTGAGAACAGGATTTACTGAAAACCTAGAGCCGACACAATGGTTGAATGGACAGACTTTGAGCGCGCCACCATCAAGGACATCTTCTCCAAGATTAAATATGAAGAAGTGGGCCCTGCTGCTCTTTCCAGGTGACACATATTTGATATTTGGGAATTATTAGAAATGTTATTTTTTGAGTAAATGTTCATTTTCTTGGAACATGTTACATGTGTTAATTTGATACTGTAATAATATTTTTGCTGACATGTTTCCTCAGGTGTCTGGTTGTCTACCCCTGGACTCAGAGGTATTTTGGCAACTTTGGAAACCTCTACAACGCCGCAGCCATTATGGCAAACCCATTGGTAGCCAAACATGGGACAACCATCCTGCACGGTCTGGACCAGGCAATGAATAACATGGACAACATCAAGGAAACCTATGCCGAGCTGAGCGTGCTGCACTCTGAGAAGCTGCACGTGGATCCTGACAACTTCAGGGTAAAAGATTGTGGAGCTGTTGTTGTCTTCATGCAATGAGTGTGTTTGACAGAGAAGCCTCCTCACCCTTCATGTTGTGTTGTGTTGCAGCTGCTGGCCGACTGCCTGACCATCGTGCTCGCTGCTCGGATGGGTTCAGACTTCAGTGGTGAAGTGCAGGCAGCTTTCCAGAAGTTCATGTCCGTGGTGGTTTCCTCCCTGGGAAGACAGTACCACTAGAGAGCTGCAGCACAAGAGGAACATTTGTTCAGAGCCTCTTTGTTTTGGTCTCAAAAACAAATAAAATAAATGACAAATTAAACATGTTGTCTACCTGTGATTCTACTCAGGATAACTGTGAGCATGAAGTGTAAAGTATTTGAGATAAATTCTTTTTTATAGAGAAACAAGAGGGCTGATGAAAATTGGTGAAAGATGATTGTAGCATTTCTGCTGCTACAGTCTGTGTATAGATGAATACTTACAAAGAACTACTGACCAAAATTATCAAATTAGTTTACTAATATAGTTTAACCTTGTACATAACCTGTACAAATTCAAGCCAAATGTTTTGTCAGACCGATCACCAATATTCAGTTCACAATAATTTAAGACTGAAGAAAGTAGATACTGTTCACTTTAGAGGAACTTTAGCCAAAGAGTGTTGAAAGTTTAAGCAAAATGAAAACAAAATAAAAAATAGATTTTTCAAGCTAGGATTGACAAAAAAAGTGTTGCCAGTAAAATGTCTGCCAATTACGTAATCAATTAAACACAGATTAGCTGCAGATCTTATCTAAATGAGTTTATCTGAGTTTACAAATATAGTTACACTGGTACATAACCTGTTGCCACAGGAGACTCATTTTCAAACTCAAATCAGACACTGATAAAAGCAAGTACCTTCTTCTTGCCATTTATAAGTTGTATAATACATAACATTCACCAAAACTGTGTTTTTAATAATGTATGTACCCAAAAGGCAGCGACAGTTTAAATTTGTCTCTCTCAACGCTGTAAAAAATTATTTCAACTGTTCCACGTTCACTTGTTATGTGCTGTGTTTCAATTTAACTGCTGATGTTTTGGTCAGATCGGAGAATCTTGAACCAAAGAGGTTTGGAAGTTTTTTCGTAAAAAAAAATAAAAAATAGAGAAAATAAAAAGAATGTCCAAGTTAGGATTTACAATCCAAACAGTTGCCAGTAAAATTTCAGCCCAACACCTAATCAATGAACCACAGAGCACCTGTAATTCAGACCTAGATGTGTTGTCTATGCTTTGTTTATTCTTGTTGACTTATTTTGTCTTTGTGGTATTAGGACAGTTCTGACATTTGATTTGAAGACTTCACAAATAAACCAAACTGACACAAATGATCACAGAAGAAGCTGAAATTCGTTTTTTTTTTCGTTTCCTCATTCATTTATTATTCATCATGCAGAGAGAGCTGATGCTGCAGACTCTGTCATCTTCTCCTGCTGTCTATCTGTATTTCTCAGCCAGGGCCAGAGCCAGAGCAGCCAGGAACTTGTCCATACACACATGGACCTCAGGGGTGAAGTCCTCTGGGAACGTGATGGCCATGACCACAAGGATGTTGTGGGAGAGGATCTGTGAAAATAAATATCAGACACATGATACATGAATGGGGATTTTAACTCCTAACCCACTTTTTTGTGTTGTTAGGTCAGGCTCTGCTACAATTCATGTAGGACCTACACTGAGATCAGGTTATTTGAAGGAAACAGAGTTCATACAATCATCGTACAACAATAAACAGACTCCTAGTCACATTTGCTTCATATGAATTACAGGCTTTAGTTGTGTACCTTGAAGTTGGCAGGGTCCACTCTCAGGGTGAAGGCGTGCAGCTCACTGAGGCTCAGAAGACCTGCTTTCAGGTCGTCCAGTTGGGTCACAGCATACTCAACTCCACCCATGACGGTCTTTCCGTGCTTCAGCACCTGGGCAGAGCCGGGGCTCAGGTCCTTCCAGTGGGAGAAGTAAGTCTTGGTCTGCGGGTACACGATCAGCATCCTGGGTTTAAAAGAAAGACAGAAAAGAAAAGAGAAGAAAGTGAGTGTAAATGAATCAGTCAAAGTTCAGGTAGGTTACATCCATCAGTGTTTGGCTCATATTTACCTGTTCAGAGCATCAGCACCGATGTCCTGTGCCTTTGAAGCCATTTTGGCCCAGAAGGCCTTGACTGTTTCCTTGTCCTTAGCAGTGAGACTGGACATCTTGTCTGGAGCTTGAGAGTTGCTGAATGCTCCGATCAGCTGAGACTGTGGGGGTTTTAAGCCTGAAACAGAGCCTGGCCACACCCGGGTCCACCTCCAAGATATGGAGCAGAGGGCGATCCTCTTCAGATTTTATCCCTTGCACAGCTCAATGCTTAACATATTTACCAACCCTAGTTTTTTTAAAGTAAAATATATTAAAACATATTTCATTCATTATAGTATCAGTAAAAAAAAAAATCTTATTTTTTCACAAGTAACTTTTTGAAAACATAGTTACAGGGGGCTTTACTAACCTATGAAAAAAATATTAAATTAGTAAAAAGGATTATAGCCAGTATTACATTTTTTTTAATTGAATATGATTTAATCTTGCTTTATTTTATTCACTCATTAGCCTTTTATTTTAGTCTGTTTTAGTTTGTTATATTTGAACCTATTATACTTTATTTCCCCTCCGTGTTTTTATTGTACAGCAGTTTGCTCAACTCTGTAAAAATGATGAAAACATATTTCTGATGAAATTAGTTGTTTAATTTACTATATGAGTCAATGGTCAACCTTTGATTTCAGATTATGAAATAACCTCTAAAATACCTTGAAAGTTGTTAAATATGCACTTAAATTGAAGTTAAATTGTTGTTTCTATATCACAATGAACAAGTTTAAAGCCACAGTTAAAATATAATTTTTCAAAGAATGGTTTTACAATATTACAGAGAGTCGTGTACATATTCCTCATATTTCTCTCTGTTCACTCCAGCTGATCATTCAACCTCATTTACTGACCTTATGTGTTCAATAATCAAATATGTGTACAAACCACTGTTCGAAGGGCTTATCCTCAGATGACCTGAGATGTGGGAGCTGTCCATGGTGCTCGCAGTCTCTCACAGACACGAAAGGAAAATAAGCCTCAGAAGAAACTGGATTCATTTTTACTCCATGAATCCCTTTAAGACCCATTTGGGAACAGTGACCTACTGTATATTAATCATTGCGGCTATTTTGTGTTACTTTGAATTGATGAGTGTCTCTGTGGGGCCGCGGGGTTGTTACACAGAACTTTAACTATTTCCTTGGAGACAATCTAAGTGGTGCAGATAGACTCTTATCTTTTCACTTTTTCAAACCCACAACACTTTGTCCCGCCCAGCAGCCTCATCCAATCACTGGCTTTGGGCCTGGAGCCGCGTTGCTTTAAAAGCTGCATGTGGTGCTGGTGAGAACAGGATTTACTGAAAACCTAGAGCCGACACAATGGTTGAATGGACAGACTTTGAGCGCGCCACCATCAAGGACATCTTCTCCAAGATTCAATATGAAGAAGTGGGCCCTGCTGCTCTTTCCAGGTGACACATATATTTGATATAAGGGGAATTTTTTGAAATGGTATTGTGTGCATAAATGTTAATTTTCTTGGAAAGTGTTTCCTGTGTTAATCTGAACCTGTAACAATATGTTTCGCTGGCATGTTTCCTCAGGTGTCTGGTTGTCTACCCCTGGACTCAGAGGTATTTTGGCAACTTTGGAAACCTCTACAACGCCGCAGCCATTATGGCAAACCCATTGGTAGCCAAACATGGGACAACTATCCTGCACGGTCTGGACCGGGCAATGAAGAACATGGACAACATCAAAGAAACCTATGCCGAGCTGAGCGTGCTGCACTCTGAGAAGCTGCACGTGGATCCTGACAACTTCAGGGTAAAATATTGTGGAGCTGTTGTTGTCTTCATGCAATGAGTGTGTTTGACAGAGAAGCCTCCTCACCCTTCATGTTGTGTTGTGTTGCAGCTGCTGGCTGACTGCCTGACCATCGTGCTCGCTGCTCGGATGGGTTCAGACTTCAGTGGTGAAGTGCAGGCAGCTTTCCAGAAGTTCATGTCCGTGGTGGTTTCCTCCCTGGGAAGACAGTACCACTAGAGAGCTGCAGCACAAGAGGAACATTTGTTCAGAGCCTCTTTGTTTTGGTCTCAAAAACAAATAAAATAAATGACAAATTAAACATGTTGTCTACCTGTGATTCTACTCAGGATAAGTGTGAGCATGAAGTGTAAAGTATTTGAGATAAATCATTTTTGTACTGTAACAACAGGGCTGATGAAAAGTGGTGAAAGATGGTTGTAGCATTGCTGCTGCTACAGTCTGTGTTTAGATGAATTACACAGAACTACTGACCAAAATTAACAAATAGGTTTACTAATATAGTTTACACTTATACATAACCTGTTGCATCAGGAGATTAATATACAAACTCAAGCCAATAGTTTTGTCAGACCGATCACCAATATTCAGTTCACAATAATTTAAAACTGAGGAAAGCAGATACTTTTCACTTTAGAGGAACTTTAACCAAAGAGTGTTGAAAGTTTAAGCAAAAAAAAAAGGAAAAAAAAAGAGAGATTGTCAATCAAAATAGTTGCCAGTAAAAAAATTCTGCCCATCATCTAATCAATTAATCACAGAGTAGCTGCAGTTCTGAGCTAAATGTGTTTATCTGAGTTTACAGATATAGTTATACTGGTACATAGCCTGTTGCCACAGGAAACTCATATTCAAACTCAAGTCAGACAATGATAAAAGCAAGTACCTTCTACCTGCCATTTATAAGTTGTCTTATCCATAACAAAAACAGCATAATGACATATAAGAATAATAACACCAACATTTAAACATAAACACATTATGCACACACGCAGACATTAATACATTCTCACATATATATGTATATATACATCAAAATTCACCCAAACTCTGTTTTTAAAGATTTATTTACCCAAAAGGCAGCAACAGCTTAAATTTGTCTCTCTCATCGCTGTAAAACTATTTCAGCTATTCCATGTTCGCTTGTTATGTGCTGTGTTTCAATTTAACTGCTGATGTTTTGGTCAAATTTGAGAAACTTGAACAAAAGAGTGTTGGAAGTTTTTGCACAAAAAAAAAAAAAAAATATTAAAAAAAAGAATGTCCAAGTTAGGATTGAGAATCAATATGGTTGCCAGTAAAATGTCAGCTCATCACCTAACTTCTTAACTACGGAGTAGCTGGAGTTCAGACCTAGATGTGTTGTCTATTCTTTGTTTATTCTTGCTGAATTTTTGGGTCTTTGTGGTATTAGGACAGTTCTGACATTTGATTTGAAGACTTCACAAATAAACAACACTGACACAAATGATCACAAAAGAAGCAAAAAACAGTGTTTTTTCATTTCATCATTTATTTATTGTTCATCATGCAGAGAAAACTGATGCTGCAGACTCTGTCATCTTCTCCTGCTGTCTATCTGTATTTCTCAGCCAGGGCCAGAGCCAGAGCAGCCAGGAACTTGTCCATACACACATGGACCTCAGGGGTGAAGTCCTCTGGGAACGTGATGGCCATGACCACAAGGATGTTGTGGGAGAGGATCTGTGAAAATAAATATCACACACATGTTACATGAATTGGGATTTTAACTCCTAACCCACTTCTTTGTGTTGTCAGGTCAGGCTCTGCTACACTTCATGTAGGACCTACACTGAGATCAGGTTATTTGAAGGAAACAGTGTTCATCCAATCATCGTACAACAATAAACAGACTCCACAGTCACAAGTGCTTCATATAAATTACAGACTTAAGTTGTGTACCTTGAAGTTGGCAGGGTCCACTCTCAGGGTGAAGGCGTGCAGCTCACTGAGGCTCAGAAGACCTGCTTTCAGGTCGTCCAGTTGGGTCACAGCATACTCAACTCCACCCATGACGGTCTTTCCGTGCTTCAACACCTGGGCAGAGCCGGGGCTCAGGTCCTTCCAGTGGGAGAAGTAAGTCTTGGTCTGCGGGTACACGATCAGCATCCTGGTGTTTAAAAGAAAGACAGAAAAGAAAAGAGAAGAAAGTGAGTGTAAATGAATCAGTCAAAGTTCAGGTAGGTTACATCCATCAGTGTTTGGCTCATATTTACCTGTTCAGAGCATCAGCACCGATGTCCTGTGCCTTTGAAGCCATTTTGGCCCAGAAGGCCTTGACCGTTTCCTTGTCCTTAGCAGTGAGACTAGTCATCTTGTCTGTAGTTAGACTGTTTGCATTATCAGCTCAAACCGTAGGGGTTTTATACTCATGACCAAGTGAAGTCACACCCAGGACCACCATCAAGATAGGCTGCATGAGGTGGTCCCAGTGATGAGCTGCAGCTTGAACAAGATTTAATTATAAACATTCCAGTTGCTCTGTGACAAAAACTCTTTTTTGATAAACTATAAAAGGTAAAAAATGCATTTAGTGCTGTATGGGGAATCACTGACTGTATTGTGTTGTCAGGTGTGACGGATGGAAAGGGTTTCCTTTGTTAAAGAGTAATAAAACATCCAGAGACCAATCAAGTCGAATTCAAACTGATTTTAAAACTCTGCAGCCAAATAAAATAATTGGATTTGTTTATCAGTTGGAAATGTTCCAGTGTGATGATAGATGTCATTTTTCTGTTTTCTGCCAACATGGTGAGTTTCTGGGGCTTATCTGAGCCAGCACCCTGCAGCAGGGAGGGTGGATCCAAGCAGCAATAGATAAGCTAATGTAAGCTGCTGTCTTCACTGGACACTTATTCACAGTCCTACTTGATCATTCATCCTACATAAATTAACTGACTTGGAGACAGCGTCTGCCAGAAAACACAAACACTGTATGAACAGATCATTGAGAATGTTGGTCTGAGTGATCAAATAAAAAAAGAATAATCTAGCTTATGATTGGCTGGTGGGTGTAACCCTTAATATATGGAGCAGACAGATGTCACTTGTTACACTGGTATGTTATCTCACTGACTCCTCCCAGAGTCAAGCAGCTGTCTGAGGACAGCAGCTGTTGCTGTGACCCTGTTTTACCTACATGTATATATATATACATGTATATACACAAGTGTGTGTATGTATATATATGCATCTATAGATATATATCTAAGTACACTACACTAAGTACCATAAGTACATATATTGGAAAAAAGTGTATACATATCAAAACATAGATTTGTATGTGTATGTTACAGACATATATACATATACAGTACATATGTAATAATGCATCGCCACACACCAATGAGGATATTAGCAGTAATTTTGTAATTTTTGATTGTTGTGTGGTTAAACCATCAAACTCTCATTTGAACGATATATGTTTTAATTACTTTTCCTGCAGAGCCCCTAAGAAGGGTGGAACTGGCTCCAAGGTTGTTTGCATCTATTCTCAACCTCGTGTGCAGACATCAATCTTTTGAGCCTCTTTTATAAAGAGTGACAATAATAAAATACCATGAGGTAAAAGTGACCACTTGTTATAGAAAGCCATAGAATAAACATCCCTCATAGGCTTCCAAAAGAATGTTAGTTATTTTCTATTGGCAAAGTCATGAGGAAATGAATCTTAAATATATAATGTTGTTCATATTAGACTTGATGATTCCGATGTAAAGAGTGATTTTTAAACAAGCAACTTAAGCTGAGACAGAGTGAATGGGTTTAAGGCCTGTTGATCTTCATGGATCTCAATTCTTAAAAAGTGCTCGGGATGAGCTGGAGTCTGAGGCAAGAATGACGCCCTCTACTGGAGATTTTCCACATGACCTGCAAATAATATATCAATTATGAGTTAAATATGATTTAAATCTGAAACACCTATTAATCATATTTTACACGACTGGTGACAATTTACATGCAAACTAAAGAAATACTGAATGAATGCAAGAGAGACAGTGTGTTCCACATTTATTAATATTTTTTTTCCAAAAACACACGAGAAGCAACACAAACTGAATTTTCAGATAAACCTTCATAAAACAGCAACTGAAGAGCTGTGTGGTTATATTGAGTCAGCGTGAGCTTTAAAATTCTACATGTATAAAAAGATAGATACTTAAATAAAAAATTTAAAGTTTATAAAAGTTGAATTGCCTAAAAGTGGAAATGAAAATTGTGAAAAAACTTTTAAAAAGTAATAGAAATTTTGACATCAATAGCCTGTGCATTTTTGTTCAAAGAATTTGATTTTAGGCAGTTTATATTGACATATATTATTTTGAAATTCATATCTTACATGTCATGTCCGTTACAGAACCCAATCAGTCACTTCCTAGTTGCCTGACGAATCTTACCGTGGTAGAGGTGGCTCCACCAGCGCCTTCAGTCGTTTCTCCACAAAGTTAAATCTTTCAACTACGGAATATTACAAACAAAAACACAGACATGTTCTAATCTTTCTTTACAGCCATCCTTTTTACCTTCAGTTATAAAAAACAAAACAAAGACCAAAGTACCGTAGCCCCTGACCCTTCTCTTCTTCAACACTGATGCTCGGCCTGTGTTTATTCTATCACCACATTCTACAGTTTGTCAAAGAGCTGATAGGAGAAATACATCTTTCAGAAATGTCGTCGACTCATAAAATAAAATGTTGTCCTCTGGTTAAAAAGGTGTAACTGCCTGGGAATTAAAAATCACAATCCTTGGACGTAATGAATAAAAAAAAAAAATGAATATCAAAAATACTCTAGTGTAAATAAATCCTGTGTATAAATATTGGTATATTGTTTAACTGGTGTTTTCTGTGTTGAATTTTTGTGGCACCAATGAGCTAGTTGATGCAAGGACACTTATCTGATGTGAGAGAAGTGGCTTTTGTTATTCCGAATGACTGTGACGGTCACACATAACGATGCTGCTGTGGAACAACCATTGCATGAATTACATTGACAACATATTGCTTTATATAGAAACTAATATGAGATTGGTGTGAAATAAAAACAACTGTATAATGTGATTGTGGTGAAGAGTTTTGATGGCGCCACTAAGAACTGTGTCGATAGCTGGATTATTCTCACACTACACTGATGTTTATACAGAACATTCTGTGTTCGCTTCTCCAGATTGCACCACACAAGAAATCCATGTTTTTGAGAAGCACTGTGATACAAAAAAAAAACTACTGTGCACAAAGAGCAACAGGTAACAATGGTGCAAGCTGTCATGTAAGCATCTGCACATTATCTTGAACTTAAATTATGGAGGGTAGAAACAAACAGTCTAACTCGCATACATACACACAGACACATACGCACGAAAACACAAAGTTTCTTAATTACACAATGAAATAAAAAGATCACACTGTGATATGAGCAGTTGCAGTGGATTGGCTGTTGAGATAGAGAAGGAGCGTGGTTCATTTCGTTTCACCGAAAGGAGGAGACGAGCCCAAGAGAGGAGACTTAGGTGTAACCTAGTAAAAAACACAAAACAAAAGTATTATAGATGAGAACTTTTATGTATTTTCAAAGTGTCAGGCTATTCTGTTGCTTCTTAGTCTCGAAAAATGAAAGTTTTAATCACATGTAATGCTCTTTGAATTGGATTTAATATATCTGAAAAGTGCTATGTAAATAAAGTTGTACTGATTAATGTGCCATGTATACTGCAAAAAACTATGAAACAGTCTATTGATGGACCTGGTATAAAGGGGAACAACTTCATATTCTGTACAGTTATATTTCTTGCTGCTGTTAAGTTGTAAAAAATTATAGCTGCCTTAGAGCAATAATTCTGAATCGTTCCTGCTTCTATGATTCAGATGTAAACATATCATTTCTGATGTTTAGACGATTTAAAAAAGTTAATTTGTGCAACTGTGATATTTTATTGTACGTTTAATCTTCGACATCTTCAGTTCTTCTTCAGTTTTTCCGATTTCCTACATTTCCCAGAATAACCCTCTCCACTCCCTTTCAAAGCTAGAGAAGTAATTTGGCTGCAGTACATTTCTCATCAGTGAAACAAATGTAAGTAGATGGACGAATTTATGGAAAACATTGTCTTCGACAAATTTAACTTGTTAAGTGTTGGCGTAAAGTGGTTAATCTAAAGCAAATCCCTTTAGATGACACACTTGTATGTGGGAAAACACTCACGGGAGAAGGAGGCTTAGCAAAGTTGAGGTGAGCGTACAGAAGTACAGCGATGTCGTTCTGGCTGGCCTCCAGGGCGATGGACAGCGCAGTGCTGCCGTCCTGTAAACACCACAACAAGGCGATCATGGGTTTGTCCAAAAAAAGAGATAGAGGTAGGAAGGGAGGATACTAGGCTTACATTATCGGTGAGAGTGGCATCACACCCAGGCACAGACAGTAGCTGACGCACAATGTCCACATGACCATGTTCACAGGCACACATGAGCGCTGTGGAGCCGTCATCATCTCGGATGTTGACCTGAGCCCCACAGGAGAGCAGCGCCCGCACCATGTCCCCTCGGCCGTGGCTGACTGCTAGCATCAGCGCTGTCTGACCGGCCTACAAAACACACATCATTAAAAAATTGTAACATCATCTTCAACATGTGGAGCTAAATTACAGACGTTTGTTTTCATGCTGCAGTGTGCATCTGCACAGCAAACCCTGCTCTGCATCATGAGAAACAACACCTAAAAACAATATTACAGCTCTGAGTGTTTGGTAGTCTATGGAGTTGCAATACAAGCTAGTGAGCAGTAGAGGGCACACCTGGCTGGCCTTGGCATTGACGTCCCCTGTGCGCAGCAGCTGCAGGACGGTCTGAAGGTCACTGTCAGAGTGGAAGGCAGCGAGAGCTGTCAGCATGATGGCTGTGTAGCCCGCCTTGTTCTGCTTGTCAGCATTACATAGGCCTGTAATGTGCACACGGCAATCAGTGTGAGAGGAGACACAACAGCAACACAGACAATAACAGGGATAAAGTACCTACTCGAGAAAGGATTCTATCAAGACATAAAGAACGATGCAGTAGAATTTGTTCAATTTAAAATATTAAACAAATCCATTTAAATTCACATGTTTTGATTTCAATCAAAGCTGGATCATAATTTCCTACTTAAATTTTTTGTTTCAGGAAAAACACAGAAAACGTACATGTTATTCACATCCAGCCCTAAGTATTGTTTTATCTTATCTATGGTATTCTCTGATTTCTACTAAATTAATTTGAGTCCTTCGGAGGTTGCAAAAGCAGATAAAAGTAGCCAACCATACACTGGTAAGAGCGGGTGATGTAAATAGGAAATCCTCCGTAGACCAGACCATCTACATTTTGGATGCATTGAATCACAGCTAGATACAAACACAGCTCACCAGTGTCCAGCAGCAGCTTCACCACGGGGAAGTTGGAGTGGGACACGGTGTAGTGAAGCGCTGTGTTCCCATTGCCATCGGCCATGTTGATCACAAACTCCAGCAGCTGAGGGGAGACGGAGGCGAAGGCGTCCATATAGGCCTTGACGACAGCCGTGTCTGCGGCTTTGTGACAGGACACGCGCAGCCACTCCTGCAGCACGGTGGTGTAGGCCGCTCTCTGAGGTCGGACACAATGAGGACACACAGCCACTTGAGAGACAGGTGTGGAAATGCAGACTGAGCGTCACAATCAGACCTCAGAAGAAACATACACGAAATGTGCTATTTGCTCCTCTGGTATGTAAACTAAATGCTGAAATAAATGTTGTTTATTTGCTTTTCTCTACTAATGTGTGCTAAAGACAAATCAACCTGTGAGGTGTTTGTGCTTGTTGCTGGCACTACATAGGGCGCCCACACCAAGGCCCAACAGTCCTCTTAAACTCAATCGAGCTACACTTAATTTCCCTCGCTCATAGATATCAGTTCCCTTAAAGTGCCAGATTTTTTTTCCTCGAGAAAAGAAAATCATGATAAGAAAATTTGCCCCCTAATCTAGATCGATGCCAAAATTGACTCGACCTTCCATCAAGTTTCATGGCAATCCACTCAGTTATTTTTGTGTAATCTTGCTTACAAACAAACAAACAGACCGGGGGTGAGAACATAACCTCTTTGAGAAGCAGTTTTGATTGTTGTTTTCATGTTTAATAATCTGAATTGAACACATACTGCTCCTTGTTGGCTGAAGGCATTGGATTCCCCCAGGGCTTTCTGCAGGCCGCTCAGAGCCGACATCAGGCCGTCACTCAGCTCCAGTCTGAGAGAGACAAAGAAACGACACACTGTCAGTCACTGTCACTCGCAGCTTGATGCTCACAGACAGACTGTCTGTTTAAATGTATGTTTGTTTACCTGACTTGTTTCTCTGATGCTGTGTCAGTGTCAGTCGTGTTGCTTTCAGCTGCTGGATTTGAATGCGATTGGACGGAAAGGACAGTGGCTTCTGACTGGACGGTGTATTGCTGCTCGGTGACTTCAGTGGTTTTAGTTACACACAACGATGAAGAGCAGGTAACGTGCGTGGAGCTTTGCCCGGGAGTCGGTTCAGAGCTCGATGACGTGGAGCTGATCTCCGGTGAGGCTGTGTGCATTTCTGATGACTGGCTGGTGGCCTCTGTGGAGGCAGAGTAGTTTGCTGGACACGGGGGAGTCGGGGTGGGGTCAGAGGCTGGTGGCTGTGAGGCACATTTTTGCTCAACAGTGTCCGTTGCTGGTGACTGGGACACTGTGTCTGGCAGTGTTGCGTCTGCTGTTGCAGACTGGATGGGGCTCTGCTGCGTTTCTGGAACGATGGCTGGTAGTTCGGCGGCAGTCTGCTGAGGTACACTGTGGCTTTCCAGGGGCTGAGAGACCACAGTGTGAGTTGTTTGCTGGTGCAGGACGGAGGATTCTGGCAGTTTTTCTCGGGCCTCGTGATATTCACTGGAGTCACTCGCCTCATCTGAAGTCTCACTGCTGCTGTCGTCTGATGATGTGGATTCATAACTGCAAGAAAAGTATACGATCAAAAGTCAAACTGTAACTATTTGCAACTCGAACCTGTTTTACTATCGCACATACGCAGAAAATGCAAGTGCACTTTGTAACTCAGGCCCTGTTTAGTCCTGAGAAACCAGATCATAAGTGAAAAGCTGAGATATATGTGTTCTTACTGTATTTGTGCATGTTTGTGTGTCAGTAGTGAGCCAGGAGGGGCCGTGTAACTCAATGTGCATAGCTTTAAAATGAAATAAGACTTTCTTCATTTAAATCATTATGTGGCGGTCCATGTTAAACAGTTATGCTAATACTAAGGTGGCACAAATAAATCAACATATGGGCACTAAGAAGAAATACTTAAATTCATTTTGAACCTGTAGCGGGACAAAGAACATCCTTCATATGTGTCCCAGGACGCATTTGTGTTCACAAAGCTAAAGGATTTTGGCCACATGCGTCCTAGACCGTCTCAGTGCTTGGATCTCAGGACGCATTTCGGTGCATTCATACCAGTGCATAATGTTGACCACTTGTGATTAGACCACTCAGGATCGATGTTAATACCGGGTCTGAACGGGGTCACTGACCCTTCGGGGGGGGCAGACAATGTGTGGAAGAATTTAACATCCCAGATCAAGGATGAAACTATTACCAGGGAAGAAAGTGCCTGCCTCAGCACTAAGGGAATGGAAATGACTGACTTGTGGTCTGTAATCACTGTCACTTACCCTCCATTGACCCCAATAAACTGCAGGTTTTTCTTAGTGGAGGGAGACCCTGGTTCACCCTCTGCTTTCCGCTTCATGATGGACCTCAGAGACTGAGGGGACGAGGCTGGAAAAGACACCAGTAATCACACATACAGCCGGACGCATGTCAGCTAATTAAAACAAGTTTGAATCATTGTGTTTTTAACAGAGCGCAGTCCAGGTACCTGTCTTGGATCCTTCTTGTGACTGGACAGCCTCTGTGTTTGTATGCAGGAGAGTCTCTCCTGCTTTCGATTGCATCAAACTAATCTGATTTATAGATGTGCCGACAGCGATGGCAGGACTAGCCACAGGGACAGAGGTGGACAGCTCGCTCTTTAGGACGTCGCGCACCTGCTTGGAGCTGACAGCGATCGGCAGCTCAACCACAACATCTGTGAGACAGAGACACAGTCAACTTTCGAGCCTCAACTCATCAAATTATCAATCTTATAGAGGTCTACTAATAAATTGTTAACATAAACTCATATATCCAGAGGTTATTGGTCTATGGTTTATTGCTAACACTCAGACAATCAAATACAACCCAATATAATAAATGCAATATGTAAACAATTTGGGATTATAATGTCCAGTCTGAAACTCAGAGAGGTACTGATTCTCTCTATGGTATTTTCTCAGACTCAAGTTAAATTCAGAGTTCTTTCTAAAGTGATGTATATTCCAAATACACACAGAGGTGACAGAAAACATCAGGGGCTCAAAAGCTCACAGACACAATCAAAGAACTTGCTTCATAAAAGTCTGTAGCATTGGACTGTATTTCACTGTTTGACTATAAGTACTAAACTGGTAACGGTTATTCTTGGTCATACACTACCAGCCTGATCCTGACCTTCAGCTCGTCCTATGTGGTAGCCCTCTGAAACTCCACCAGCAGGGAGGGGGGAGGGGGAGCTGCAGGTCTCTGCACGGAGCAGCGTGCCCACCTCTACCACTTTGGGCTGCTCCAGTGTGTACACCTGGATTCCCACAGTCCTCTGCTGCGTCTGTTGGGGCTGCTGTGTGAAGCTGACCAGAGTGTGCAGGCTGCAGCCCTGTGGCTCCTGCCAGCCCATGCTGGTAGCCATGACCGGATGGTCTGCCTGAGGAGCTTTCTGGACTGATGCGACCTGCTGCTGTGCAGCTTGCAGCTCCTGCATTGTCCTCTTTAGTTTGCCCTCAAGCTGACCCACTTGATTTCTAAGAGCCTCTTTCTCAGGCACCAGCCCCAGGTCCTCCTCCCGAACCCCGACTCCCACCTGACGAGTGCCCCTCGAGGCCTCTGGTCCCACCCCGACAGTGCGCACTTCCCGTTTTGCATCCGGCCGGGCTCCACCCACGATTACTGTGTCCTCAATCTCACACCCGGAGTCTTGTTTAGGGCCCTCTGGGGTGGAGGGAGACAGAGGTCCTGCTGGTTTGTTGCTGCTTTTAGCTCCAGTGCCCTGTTCTTCTTCTGGGATGTCGATATAGAGCTCCCCTCTGGAACGGCCTCGGTTAAAACTCAGAGTGTGACCCAGGAATTTTTGGCTCTTAAGCTGGACGCTGAGCTGCCGCTTCTCCTCCTGCAGCACAGAGATTTTCACCTGGAGAACAGGGATGGTCTTCACCTGATCCTCCAGCTCCCTTATCTTCCTGAGGGCTGTTGCCATCTGCTCCCTGACATGCTGGAGGTGGGCTGGTGTTGGGGTCACCGGGGTGGACAACCCAGAACTCATTGGGGTGAAGGATCCACCTCCACCATGGGCCCGATTGAAGCTGTGTGCACTGCTGATGGAGGTGTTAGAGCCTGCCACACTGCTGTGCATGCTTCCCAGGTTGGAGAATCTACGCCCCTCTTTCTCCTCTTCCAGTTTCCTGCGTGCATCCAAAAGGGTCTTCTCCACCCGGGCAGTGCTGAAGCTGGGTCTCTGCGTCGAGTGAAAGCCTGGAGCACAGTAGGAGAAGGAGGAGTGGCGGCTGTCCATGCTGGTGTTGGAGCACAGAGATTCCGTGGATGTCCACCAGGAGCCGGCATAGCCATAACCACGGGGCAGGGAGCCATAGCGCGGCCTGCGCTGGACAGGCACCCTCTTAATAGTATTTCCCTTCTCTATGTCGTTCACATATTTGAGGAAGTCCAGGTCCAGACGGTAGCCATAGGGGGTCTCCACTGAGTAGGGCGCCTCCTGTTCTTTGCCGTGCAGGGAAGGGGGAGCAGGTGGGTTGAGTTTCCCTGAGGGGGAAGGAAATCAACTTTAAACAAACGGAAATCTGCGTCTAATCTTGGGCTCAGACTTTAGAAAATAGCATTAACTCTGGGCTACTGTGTGTTTATGTATGAACTCTGTAGCAATCTCCAAATTAGGCACAAACTGGATCATGCAGTTCCTACCTGGAAAGTGTTGGGATATCGTAAATACTACACTACTTACAAGTGGACTTGACAGTTTATAAAACATGAATATGAAATAAAAAATAAATGGTGGTTGCACCTGGGAAGCCGGGGTCCATATGCAGCACCTGAGCCATGATGAGCCTGTGGCTGGTTTTCAAACAGTCATCCACCAAATCTCACCTGTGGAAACACATTCAGTTTGAAATTAGGAACGAGCATTTCAAACCATCCATTGATCCATTGATCTATTATCTATACATCTATGCTTTTGAGGGTTACAGTGGGAGCTGGAGCCAATAGCAGCTAAGATTGGGCGAGAGGCCGGGTACACCCTGGACAGGTCGCCAGCATATCGCAGGACCGACACACAGTTACAGTTAACCGGAGCACCTGAAGAAAACACGGGATTCAAACTAGGAACCTTCTAGCTGTGAGGATACAGTTATACGTACAAACTACTAAAAATAAGAAAGAACAAGTTCCTTCTCTTGCAGAAATAACAAGACAAGAGTTAATAATGCATGATTGCGTATGCCCACTAGAATCCTGATAAGATCTGTGTTTAAAGTGTTTACACTGTACAGATGTGATCGCTTCACTACATGTGGCTCCTATTTGAGAAATAACTTATTGCTTTTTTGTATTATGCTCAGAAAAAAAAAATGTCTGCTTCGTTCTCTACCTCATCCACCGCCTCTTATTTTATCTGTTCATTTTTCGCTGTGCAGCGGGTCACAGTCGATTGTGTGTTTGTTTCTGTTCTTAGCATCGAGAGAAGAAGTTTCCTGGCAGCGGCTAATTCCAGGGCCGAGGGTTTCGAGACTGCCAGTTACAACCTTATTAGGAATCATCTGCGCACACGCTAAGTTCGCCTCTCGAATCAGGTTTTACAGACACACTCTCTGCTTTCTCTCCCTCGCTTTCTCCACATCTCTCCCCCTCCTCCTCTTTATGCTTTTTCTGGCGATTTCTCCCCCTCTCTCAACATCAGCTGACGATCAGGAGGTTTCAGCCGGTCACTGTCTCTCTCCATTTCCTTCCAGATAACTATAACAAAGAAAGCATAGTGAACTGCTGAGAGTACACCAGAAAGCGTTTTTTCATACCAGAAACAAAAGATTCTGGTTTTGTTTCCTCCCACAGAGAGGAGCCCAGTGCCGTTGATGTCATAGTAGTGCCCATATCGGCGACTGTGCCTCTGAGTTTGTGTCTGCTTGGAAAAGATTAACTTTCTAGGTCATCACTTTGTGGGAACTGGTGGATGTAATGTTTAAGCCATCCACAGAGTCAGCCAGTTGAACATGGTTACAGACTTTAAAGGCCTAAGATCAAAAGTCTGGACAGCAAACCTCCACTTTGCCTTTTTATTTAGGATTCAGTTCACTTTGGGTTAAAGCTGCTTCTTGTGACCCTCATCACTGCTGGCTCAGTGGGAAAAGTAGGACACTTGGAAACACTGACTGAACTGACTTGGTATTTCTGAAGTCCTGTTGTCCGTCGCGGTGTGATTTTCCCTTATCTGTGTCCCTTCAGCGCCCTCTCATACCAAGATAGCCACACACACTCACACGTACACACAGTCAGGGATGGAAATATTCTGTGTGCACATACTGACCCTGCCATACTAAGTCCATCAATCAATAGAATTAAAAGCATTTATGATATTCATTAGTGCTGGACAATAGGGCAAAAGATGTATCACGATAAAAATTTATGTCAATATTTAACACGATTAAATGTCACAAAAATGATTTCTTTCAAGTTTGAAAAGTCAAACTTTCTTGTGGTTGACCTTCTCAGTAGGTGATCTGTTTAGTTTTTTTTCATTGCTGAATGATACAAACAAATGGGCTCACAGAGAGAAGTCAAATATATGCATGTATAATAGGAGGTAAGAAAAAAACTTGCTACACAAATTCGGGTGTAATAATACTTGATACTTCCCAACAAGACAGTGATTTTTCATAAGAGGTCACCAGTTAAAAATAGCTGGAACAAATGCTTTGATTTATTTGCTGAAGTTTATCAACTAACATGTTTACATGAATAATGTTGATCTCAAAAGAAGAAGCTAGGGCTGCAGGTGATATGTTGATATGTTTTTTATAATTTTTTTTACAAATCTGAGGTTGATCAATTATTATACCACCTCACTGTGCTTTTTCATGCATTATATTGATATTTATATATTTGGCTTTTGTTATATTGCTATTGGTGACATTATACTGCAATAATTGTGAATATTGTTTTATTGCCCAGTCGTAATCCCTATTGTAATTTGTTTGATAGATCTCCAATAGTTGTAAATTTCATCTTCCACATATGGAATTAATCAGACGTCCCGTTTGTACATTGTAAGACTGCTTTACAGGAAATCTAAACACAAGAAAAAAGATGAAGGAAAATGGTGGATCCAAAAAACACAAGATCTTAAAGGCGCTCTTTCCTCTCAGTGTTTATACTGATCTGGAATATTTTCACGACACATTAAAAAAGAAGAATTAACAGCAACTCCAGGAGGTTTTGGCTGCCTGCCGCCATCACACACTGTGAGAGTGTGTTTATTTTCAGTATGGAATGAGAAGTGTGAGACGGATTATGTGCTGTACGGTGCCGTGTGGGAATGACTACATGTGTGAGAAAGTGAGAGTGGTTGGAAGTGAGAGAGCATGAGTGCATGAGTGTGCTTGTGTGTGTGTGTGTGTGTGTGTGTGTGTGTGTGTGTGTGTGTGTGTACAGGAGGGTGGAGGACAGTGCTGACAGGGGACAGTTGATGAGATATAATTAGAGTCTGCAGTTTAGTGACCGACCATCCCGGCGGTGCGGACATGACAGATCACACGGTCCGGTCGATTCCCCCTTTGACTTCCAAAAAGCAAGTTTCTGCTCCTTCAAATTATAACTTCACTCTCCCACTCCAGTGGTTCTCTATACTTCTTTCGTCATTGCCTCTCTGGGTGCCCTTCCTCCATCGAAAATAAAAAAACGTCCACACCACCAGGCCTCCACATCTGCTTCTCCCACAGTGGGTGTTTCCGATGTGATAGCATGTGTGTATGCATTTCTCCCTCAGTGTGAGTGTGTGGTGAGGGGTGGAAGAGTGGTTGACCTCTATCTCTCTCTCTCTCTCTCTCTCTCTCTCTCTCAGGGTTCCTTTGAGATGACATCTGAACAGAAACCAGTGTGCGCCCTTCCCCAGCGCCGTTCTTCTTCAGACGACTCTCCCCCGCGCCAGCCTCGTCCAGGACAAACGCCTTGCACCCATTTCGTCATCCCCCACCCCCATACCTCCTGCCACAGCTGCATACCATACTAAAGGAAGTTAACATCGCCTGGTGTACTCCCTCCCATTCCCCTGCTATTAAGATTAAGGCAACCCTCAGGGGGTAAAATGCAGGTCATCCAGCACAAATTACACATCTGCAGTGTGTCCTGTAAGATGTCATGAGAATAACTGTGTGTTACCCTGCCGCTTCTCTGACCACTATCAGCAGCTGATAAAGTGATGTGTACATACAAGGAAGTTTCAGGTTCATTAATCTACAACCACACGTTAGCATGCTAGTATCTTGGGGATTAAAAACGGAATTTGATATAGTATATACACTGTAGATTCCTGTGTCTTTGGTGCACCAGAGGATTGAGACCACCCAGAAGAGTGATTTAAAATGCCAGGCTTCATTTCGAGGTCACTTCCCCCGCGTGCATCAAACCCATTGCGTCCATTCATTGAGTCACCTAATTATTATTGCCATTACAAAGGATTAGGACTTCAGCATTGCAAAGTCAGAAATACCAATTCTTCCCGCCACCCAGAGTTGTTCTTTGTGGATTTTTCCACTGCTGACTCTCTCAGCCTTTGGTGATTGCTATTCTGCTCAGGCCTGAGAATGGTTTGTGAATTAGGAAAAGAGGGATTTATTTTTCCGCATCATACCAGCTGCTTGCCCTGAGAGGACGGTACGGGATCTCTCCTCCCCCAAAGCTCCTCTCTCTCCCTTCCTTCTCTTGCACTGTTGCAGTCGGCACCTGTGGGGGGGAGACGAGAAAAATCTAAAAGTTGGACTTTTTGCGCAGACATATGCAAATCACATGACAACAGAAAAAGATATCCAGACATAGTAGTCATCAGGCGAAGACAGTAATAACCAATGAAGGCGTGTAGCTCTGTTGTCAGACACTATGACAGGTTATGAAAGAGTGGCCCCCGCAAGACTATAAACACAAGATTGCAAAGCCAGAAAAAAACATCCCAAAACATTCCTGTGGTTTTGACTGACAAACCGGACGTGAACAGTGTGCCCCCATGGGATGCTGGTGACCCTCCGCCCTCCTCGTACAGCAAACCTGGGTGAAGACCCTGTGCAAAGTAGCTCTCCCTTCTCTCCCAGCTCTCTGCAAACTTTCCCCCACTTCATTCCTATCTCCAATTCAAACTTGTCTAATCAATTCAAGGCCGGGAGCCTCCCTGTCATTTGATTGGGCAATGTTTTGTGTTTTCTTGCCACCCAAATACATTGGTACATACACATATGTAAAGCCATCATCTGCACACATTATCTTGAAAAGACTTGAGACTAGACTGATTTCAAGAGCCTTGTAATGCGTTCCCTGCTACTTGCTCAGCGGACATGTCCACCGAGATAAGCTGCATGACCGTGTCTGCTGATTCTCACGCCTCGGCTGCGGCTGCTCAGGGTGATGTGCGAGCGCGGAGGACATTTTGTCGGAGGGCCTCGGCGCCTTGAAAAACACTGTAACCTTTGCATAACTTCATAACAAGACATGCTGTTGTTCGGGCCATTGTTTCATATTGTTGTCATGCCGATACCAGAGAGAGTGGTGGGGCAGAGGGGGGGCAGAAACAGACCTTTTGGACTGGAACGACAGCCAAATCACAAAGAGCCATTCATTCTGCCTCCAGTTCCACAGCTGGTTCTAATATAAAGCAAGGAGGGGCATCTTGGCGAGAAAGCGAGAGAGAGTGCGAGTGCGACAGAGAGAAACTGTGTTTGTGTGTGTGTGTGTGTGTGTGTGCTTGAGTGTGAGTGTGCGGCGAGGAAATTTGCCTCAAAACAAACAAACAGTTGATGAAGTGCCTGAAGGACCCACACACTGACATAATCTGGAGATACAGGGAGCAGAACCGTTATCTGGATTCACCAGTGCCCGAAGCTCCAGAAAGACTCCATATCCCTTCTTGCAATAATGTGAGATACTGGACAAAACACACCCATCAATACGTCCCGATTGTAACTTAAATAATCAACGCAAAAAATGACTCAAATGATGGGATTTAAGACAGTGAACGAAGCCTGCCGAAATACTTGTGTGAGATGATAGCCAAACATTACAGCAGACAACTTGAACTCCCATCGACTCCCACATGGCGCAGATGAAAACACACAGATCCCCCAACACGGTCCGAGGCCTGAACACTCCCACAGATCAACAAACATCTCTGCAGCTTTTAAGTTGATTTATTGAGGTGAGGGCACAGTTGATGTGAAAGCCAAGTGATTAAATCGTTTTTAAATTGTCTGTCTTCGCGATGATAAATCTGCCGGAGTGATGATAGACTTTTTGATTTGGAAACATTTCAGCAAAATGCAGCTTTTTTCTTTTCCAGCTTCACAAATAAAGGTTCTCGAATTGACACAGCTTCACCGGCACACTTCAAACCAAGCTAATTGATGTTACAAAACAGAGATGAAGAAAGGGTTACAGGAAAGGGAGCTCCATCTTTCTATTCCCGAAGGATCCCGAAACAACCCAGTCACTTCCTCCCAGCCCAGGAGAAAGAGCAACAAGGACAAGGAGAAGGAGAGCGCAAGTGAGCAAGAGGAGGGGGGAAAAGGAGCAGGGGTAAGAGAGGGAGAAAGCAGCGGAGCGCAGTACAGTATTGGAGGGAGGGTGGGAGGAAAAAACTGAGTGGGAATGTGAGGAAAGAAAGGCACAACTCCAAGTGGAGGGTGGGGGGGGACAAGAAAAAAAGAAATGCTGCTGAGAGTTTTAGATGGAAACTTCGCGAATGAGAAGACCATGACTGTTCTCTGATCTGAACTCCGTCAGCGTGAATCACTGCTAATCCAGCTGCTGACATCAGGACAGAGTCTACTCCCCTTACTGATGAAGGAGGAACATCTGACACATGGGGCTGCAGGAACCGCTCACAATGTGTAAATAAAGTTTCAAAGGACCTTTCCTCAAAATCTGAAATGGCTCCGCCCAGAAGATTACCATCATTTGTGCATTCCACTCCCAAAAATAGGCCGACAATGGAGAATCCTTCAGAGAGGCTGCACTTTGTTTAAAAAAAAAAAGAAAAGATTGTTGTTCGGAGGCCACAAAATCCTTGAAATAGACACGCAAAAGAGTTTTAAATGTTACACTGAGATCACAGCAGGAGACACACTGTTGCTTCATATACGAGGACTTCTCTGTCCTCCTCCTCACCCTGCAGAACAGATGGCTTCATTCAGCCAACTGGTCCTGAATGAATAATAAATCAGGAAAATAAATGACATCTAATATCTCTCCTGAAGAGCAACAGAATGCTAAATGTAGAGGCAACAAAAGCCATTTGTCACCAAGCGTAATGTGGTCGGGCGGGGGACGTCACTGCCTGATAGACGGGGGCCTTCGTCATGTGTACGGAGGCCAGATGATCTCATATCAACATGGTTAACACAGCCAGCTCTTGTGTGGCGGATGGGACTTGTGGTTTTCTTGGGACTCTGAGCTCAGGACAAAGTATAACCCAATGGGAAGCCTCCTCCGGGGTTTGCTGCACATTGAGGAAAAAGCCCTGTTTTTTACATTAAGGAGTGGTGGTATGGAGGAGCAGACGGCGCTGGGCTGCAGAAGTCTGGTGCTGGCTAGAGTACGGCCAAAGGGAGGGGACGTCGAGCTCACATTACTCCTGGAACAGGAGCAGAGTAAACACCCGCTCAGGCTGCTATTGGTCATTGTGCTGACCTCCGACAGGAAACTGAGCAAGGGTGGGACTGAGCGGCAAGGAGCGGCACCGGAAAAAAGAGACATGCTGGAAAGAAAGAAAAAAAGAGGCATTTCGGGGGGAAATTCCTGTTCAGTTGTGGAGGTGGGGATTAAGAGTGATGCCTAGCAGAGAGGCTGAACTCTGCAAGGCTTTGAGGAAACTCTGGGGGTCTGGAGGGGAGGAAGACAAAGTCCAGACGGCAGTCAGATGTGGCGGTGAGCTGGTCAGGGAGAGCTACGGAGGTTAGAGGGTCAGGCCGGGCGTGTGTTGTGGTACCGAGCGGACGGGAGCGCAGGGCAGAGGAAGTAATCTCACTGAGGCGGCGATCTGGTTAAGTGGTTCCCCTTCTGGGATCTTATCAATTACTTCCTGACTCAAGGAGAGTCGTTGATGAGAAAGACTCAGTGTGCACGTAAAGACAACATGTCACCAACTACTCCAACATGTTTGTGTTCTTTCCCAGGAACACAACAGTCCATCTTGTTTTTCTGAGTGATTAGTTTTTGTAAATTAGATAAAGTCCGATCATTCAAGCAGATAAAGAATTACTGTCTCTAGTATCTCAAAAGATTAGACCATATGTTCACTGAAACCACTTCTCTGGTTCCTCCAATCAATACAGTTAAGTGAGAAGTTAAGTATTAATCCTCTTAATTAATCCTCACTGTTCTGACCAAATCGGACTAATGTTATTACAATAACATTGAGCTACAAGTTTATCCCTGTCTTATAAACTAATCCACCTCTTAAACAAATGTTTTTGTGATTAATTATCTTCAATTTGTGTGATAAAGGTGTTTCTATAGAATGATATGAGAAGAAAACAACAGGATATTTGGGTTTTTGCGGATTTCTGGTTCGAATGTGGTTCACAGGAGGAAACAAAACTTGACAGCATGGAAGTATCAATAACCTTCATTACCTCAGCCAAGGAAGTTAGACTGTCATCTGCTTTTGTTAGTTTGTGGGCAAGATTACGAAAGATCTACAGGGTGGATTACCACGAAACTTGGTGGAAGGATACGGAATGGATCAGGGAAGAAACTATTCAATTTTGGTCCGGATCCCGATCAAGGGACGGATCTGTGATTTTTTTTTCACTTTCTTTAACATTTTTGTTTTTGATCTCTCAGAGAATAGTTCATGGATCTTGATGGAATGAAATCAGGCATGTTTTGGGGACTGATATTTATGAATGTTCCAATTTGGCTCAAATAAAAATCCAGATCAAGTGAATTCTAATGCCGTTTCGTGAGGAGACTGTTGGCCCTTGGTGGAGTTCTGCACTGTACTTAGTCACATTCTGGTTATTTCAAGCAATGAACAGAACTATTGCGGTCTATCGTTTTAACAGAACAGATAATTCATCGGCCAGTAAAACTGTCCCAAATAGCTAATCCGTAGTTGCCCAGAGACAGACAGGTTGAGGGTGTAATTTCATTAGCTTCGCTAAACCATTTAAATGCCCGGCGTGTGGCCCAGTGTGCAAATGGGGTTTATAACCCTGCATTCCATCGTGGCACCCCTGCGTCCAAATGCTGTGATGAGACAATCACATTCCAGCTCAGGAGAAGAACAAAATATTACAGAAAACTCCAGCTGCCAACGAACCTGATCAGAAATTCCCAAACTTGCAGCCCTGGGGGGAACTCCCAGGGGTCTCTGATGGGATTCCAGGGGTCCCACAGAGGAAGAGTCGGCTTTCACTGTTATTACACTGACACTGACTGGATCTCCAAACAGTGAGGAGTTATTCACTTGCCAGTTTATTCGCTCCACCCAGCTAAAGCTATTACATTCATCCTGCCTCCATGAATGGTATAATGTTCAGATTTTGGTTTTTAACCGTACGGTTGTCTAGTTGTTGTGGTGCTGCTGAACTATATTGCAACATGAGGAAAACCCCAGGAGACAAATGATTGGAGTCCATAGACTACAGCCTGCTGGACTGAATGACAGGACAGAGCCCATTTTAAATGCCACGCAGCTGCCACAATCGCTGGCTGTATTCGCTAGAAGGTGATTTAATACAGGCAGCAGCCCATTACACAACAGCAGGACAGGGGTGTATTGTATGATGCAGTGCAACAGGCCGATGACTACACCCCCACATCCTGCCAAGTTCTGCACAATTCATCAAAACAACATCTGATGAGTTGCCTGATGATTCCGGACAATGTGCCACACATGTAATACGTCATGTCACATCGTTAAACATACAACACTTGTGTTATTCTGGGAGGAAAACGTGGATTCGTGACTTTTCCCCTCTAAATTACTTCATTAAGGGGAATCAGAGAAGGCGCCCTCTAGAAAGCAGCAAGGATCGCCTATGAGAGTATGATTCATTAGAGGCTTGGTCTTGTTTACCTTCCTCCTGCCCTCCTGATACACAACTCCACCGGACCTCATCCGTCTTCTGAGGACACAAACTCCCCTGAGCCACCGCTGACCAGCTTCGGGCGGGGAGACGAGCAAAAGTGAGGGGGGCAAGGAGCAGCATGGAGGAGCTGATGAACATCTGGAACTAATGAAGAACTTGCAGAATGCACAGACCCACCCTCTCCCACGAGTCCTCCTGCAGTCTTCAAGTGAGCGTTTCACTTTGGCTTTTTTCACTTTCTGTCATTTAATTAAGAAATGGTCGGATTGCAGCAACAAAATCAAGCCTGAGGCTTATGGAAAAGTTTCATAATGAAGGACACAAACACCCAAATGTGTTCTGCTTGGTTTTGGAATGACTTGAGGGATCAGATTTGGCAATGCAACAATATACAGTAGGATTCTCTGCTGCAACTCGGGAAGTTAAATCAAGTAAAAAGTTTACATCACGTGGAGGAAAAAAGCATGATAGATAAGGAACATAACAGCGTGCTATGAATTTAACAAGGACACTGTGCAGCTTGTCTGCAGAGAATTCCTCTATAAATAAAATATATAATAATAAACTCCCACTGCAGAATGACAGAGACACTTCCAGCAGGGTTAGAATTTGTGTTTATATCATCATTGTTGTGATAATAGAGATGTCCCCGTTAACGACGCTTCCCTGCGCCTGAAGCCTCCAGTGATGCTCCGAACAAAAAGACACGCACCGGAGGAGCGAGCGTGAGACTCCGCGGATTTTATTCCATTGAACGGGAAGAATAACGACGGAGGAAATAACGCCGAATAGGATGCAGTGATGCGAGTGTGAAGGAGGAGAAAGAGCCGGTTTGTGGGGATAAAGGCGCCGTTAGTCCGGGCAGAGAGGACCGGGAGGAATGGGCAGGACCGCCGCTTCACAAAAGAAGTCCCACTCAACACGGAGCCTCATCCGACGCGCATTGGAACGCACTTTGACACAGAGAGACACAGGCAGCGTTTAAACAGCCGAGCCGGAAGTTCCCTCCTTTAAAAATGAAAATGTGTTTTCATGTTCTTACCTGAAGCTGCGGACGCTCTTTCTGCTCCTCGGCCCAGGAGCAGCGCTCACTGACAGACACAAGACAACACCGCAGACGAGACGCTGCTCGGAGCCCCGCCCCTGCTGCTCTTAAAGGGCCAGCACCGATCGCTCGCAAACACACACACACTCACATATTACACAGACAAACTACACAAACACTACACAAAAACCCTACACAAGAAAAACGACACACACTACACACTAGACAGACACAAACACACTTCACAGACACAAACTACAAACGGCCACACTCCACACACACAGTCAGTACATGCACACGCAGATTACACAGACCGACTACACACACAGTCACACACACACAAACTATACAAACAAACTTCACAGACACACTACACAGACACAAACTACAAACACCCACACTACACATGTACACACAAACACACACACACAAACACTAATTGGCACAATACATTCCCTAGCCTCTTACCCTGACCTTAACCATCTAAACGTAACCCTGCCTAACCCTTACCAAAATACAAATAAAGTTATTATTACCCTAACACAAACCTTATTCTAACCCTAACCCTGAAACCAAGTCATAACCCTCTAACGGCCCATTTAAAAAGTAAGGACCGACCCAAATGTCCTTGCTATCCAAAAATGTCCCCTGGGGTCTATACCTAAAATGGCCCACAGAAAAGTATAAGTACAGGAACACAAACACACACAGTCCACCTCTGTCAAATACAGGCTCTGAGGGCAGGGCTGCTCATCAGGGGGTCCGGAGCAGGTTCGGGCCCGTCACACACATGAAAATGCGAATATTGCAGGTCAAAGTTCACTAAAGTTCAACTCCACATGGAGCCGTGCTGCGATTCGCCTCGCCACAGGAAGCAAACGCTTTATTCGCCTCCTCGCTCGCACAGATTAGAAGTGTGTAGCTGAGGTGAAGGCTCGCCACTGTTACACTCCTGTGTGTGATCGGGCCCTACGTTTGTTAAATTATACTATAGCAGACTTATAACCCTTATTAATGATTGTCTTAATCATTATAATTAAATCATACATAAGGTCTAACCGTTTTAAAGGATAAAATGTAGATATATGTATTTTTTCCATAGATGTTCTTCAGCAGGTAAATAGCACATTAATGAACAATATTCAGCCAGTTTCATTGTCAAACCCACAAATCGCTTGCTAGCTGAAGGGTTTACCATATTTTCCCGTGTAGCATGTCCGCTTGTTCCTGGCACATGTACATGACCACAGTTGCATTCATACTAAAAAGGAGGGTCCATGTCACTCTAGTGTTCCAGACGTGAAGCTGGAGCATGCTGTGTTACACTAATGTCACTGTTGCCAGTTTTGGGTCGAATAATTGGGATGATCTTCGATTGCGGCCCTATCAAAGAGTCTGAATTGCTATTTTTATAATCGCGAGGCCCTAAATGCAGCTGCTGATTTGACTTATTGAACCGGCCCTGTCTGGGGGATAAAGTTTCACAGCTTACCAATGACCTCCAAGGTTTTCCATGCATGTGGTAATGCCTCAGTGGAACAACATGCAGTCTCCCAAAGAGTAGGACATCAAGGAAAACTGCCAGAAACTATGAGCACTTTTTAGGAGCTTTCAGGATTCTTCCAAATACCAAGGAGGAACTCAGATGTCCTGTACAGACCTCCAAAAACTTTCAAGAACTTTCAAGGGCGAAAAAGACATCAGGAAAGAGAGATAGAGCAGAACAAAAAATAGCTACACTCTAATAGTTGTTATTAGGGTATGAATTATTATTATTATTTAAAGGAAGAAATTCCATATTGCGTTTTCACTCATATTGTCAACAGTGCTGTGACCGTTGATTTTGTAGTTCATCTGGACAGAAAGTGTACGAATGGGATGGCTTTTAACTGAAAAAGTGTCCAGCTCTGATTGGCTGAGCCTCTTCCAAGTGGCTGTGAAAACCCTGATCGTAAACCCAAAGTGCTCCGTTCTGGTGAATTACATAAACATTGCAGGCTCTAATGTGGATCCTCCCACCGCCACAGGAAATTGGTTTGCTGATTGTGTAGAGCCCGGAGGACATCTGGATCGAATATAGATCTGTTAGAGCAGGTCTGTGAACATTTAGGGGATTCCGTGGTGAGTTGTTTTTTTAAGTTTGATTTTGTCACATTTGCTGAAGGCGACAGTAAGTTAACTACTCAGTGAACTCACTTACCTTTTCTATCAAACAGTTAAACTGAAGTCATCACAAAGCAGGTGTTCTCTTTTAAAGGCAGGAATAAAAAGTGTACTGGAAAATCTAAATATTTCCAAAACTATACATTATACATTTATATTTAGATTTGAAGGTTTGTGTATATATGTATATATATATTCATAAATAAATTCTTTCATCTAAAAATAAGACAATAAGTATGAACTAACCAATAACATAAAGTCAACATCATATAAATTTACTAAAATGTGTGCACATGGAGTCTGTTGTGATCATCATGTTTTCATTTGTTTGTTTGTGACGTTTACACAAAAACAAGTGGGCGGATTTCCACGAAACTTGGAAGGATGTGTTGTGTTTCAGGGAAGAAGCCATTACATTTTGGTGTGATCCTCTGATCGAGGATGTTTTGCATCTTTCTTTAACAATGCGAGATATGGGGTTTTTGTATCTTGACGTGAGAAAAACAAAATAAAGCTTAGGGAACCAATATTTTTGAGTGTGTGAAATTTTTTGCAGATCGAAAATAGGACAGTAGAAATCAGAGAGAAAATGAATCCCTGATGAGATAAAAACATACCAGTATAAAATCACACCTGAGGAACACAGACCGAAGCCATAATAGAACTAGTTTTAAAAAGTGTCACAGCGATTGAAATGAGCAATTAGAGGACCGTGTGTTGATAGTGCCTAATCCTCAGCTCTGTAGCAGCACAAACAAAAGCTGACCCGAGGCGTAGGAAGAGAATTTTAATAGAATGCAGTAAAAAAAGACAGTGTAAAATAAATACAAAAATGTTCATCTAATTGGTTAAAAAAACAATTTCCAGCCTCATAAAAATGACAAAAGCACAGATATTTTAGTCGTTACAGTGTTAATGTGCGGCAGCTTGTAGGACTACAATAGTGCAATATAATAGATACAGTAGTTGGAAACGGCTACAATGAATATAAATCTTCCACAGAGAGGGAGTGCTTTCAGACAGAAATTCAAACACAGTCTCTTAACTACAGACAGAAAAATAAGCAGAAATCAGAACAGAGCCCGACCAATTTATTGATAAAACTCAGCTGAGCCTTTCACAGACATATCGGTATTTGCGTTTATGCTTGCCGATATGAAAACTATTATTTCACAGAATAAACAATGCAGAAGAGATGTGTACTCTAGATGAGTAAAATAATGTTTATTTTCTTTATAAAAGCCCTATATATTTGGTTGTAATTGCATTTTCGTATTATTTATAATTACTTATAATAAAGTTTATGGTTATAATATCAAGCCTTGATTAAATTTCTTTGCCAAAAGGTTTTGATAACTTAGGAGTCATTGCCCTTTTTTGATATTAACCAATATATCTGTATTAATTATTTATTCACAACCCAGTATCGCTATCTGCAACGCCCCCCAAAAATCCAGATCGGTCGGGCTCTGTATGAGACTGTACAGAAGTGTGACAGTGAGGAGAGGACCTGGCTGAGGGCAGTGCTTCTGTGATAAACATCTGATGTGACGACAGTGCATTACAAGAGAACTTCACAGTTTAACTTTAAAACACATTTAAAACATTGCGCAGCACTTTCCCCCCTAAACACTAATGCATTCCTCTTTAACTCCTGCTATATTATGTCCCCCTGGTCTCAGGGAAACCGAGACCTGAGCGTGGACATAATGATCCCACCTCATCTCTATAATGAATTCTTATTACGAGAGATGGGAAGATAAATGTGACAACTTGAGGAAGAAGGAATGTCCGTTATTTGGTCTGTTGATAACATTATAAAACTCCCTGCGACTATTTAATAAGTCTGGCAGTGAGGACTACCAGACATAGTTTCGTAGAAGAAAAAAATAATCTCTTACAAATTGCAATAAGGTCACGACAAAACCCATCAACGCAAAAGGAAAAGACGAAATAGATACAGCTATAAACAAACCTGGAAAAGATTTGGTTGCAGAATGTGTTTGGCAGCTCTAGTGCTGTAAAAGCTCAATTTAAAACAAGAGATGACTTTGGGTCGACAGCGAGGAAACTTGGTTTGTGAAGCCGACATTGCAGCGCCTTGCTCCAAATGACCATGTTTACAGTGTAGATAACCTCCCTGCATAAACAGCTGGGGTCTCCTCCTACAGAGGTGTGAGAGTGGTGGTAATGGGGGAGAGGGGAAAGAGGTGAGAACTGTGTGTGTGTGTGTGTGCGTGCGTGCCTCTCTTGTGGGGGGATTATGGCGCAACCTGGTAGCGGGGGGGGGGGGGGGGGGGGGGGGGGGGTGGCAACCATGACAGTTGGTGTGCAGTGCAGTGGGGGGAGGGGGAAACAGACGGGAAGATATACTAATTTGTAAAGCTTGTTATTCTGTGTTGTTTTCCAGTCTTTCTGAGCCTCCACAGTCGACTCACCGGAGACTGGACCTACAGTAGGAGTTCCTGAAGGAGACAGAAGCAAGATGAAAGATGAACCTCAAGTGTTTTGATTTATTTCCTCCGAAACGTCCATCTCAAAATCGTATATATCTAATAGCAGTTTCGATGATCTATGAATAATTATACTTTAAAATGTACTTCTGACCCAGGGAGTGAAGGAGTTACAGTGAATCATGTCCCACTATGAGCCAACAGGAGTATCTTCTTTGAAAGAGTGAGGTCAAACCCCTTCATCATCATTTTTGACAGTGTTGAATTTGAGCAGCTCAAAAAGCAACTGAACTTTTCTCAAAATCCTATTTTGGATTCTATAAGAAGATCAAACTACTTGTTTTTCCTGGTATTAAATCTCAGCTGCGGCAGGTGCTGCTGACTGTAGCTGTTTTTGATTATGAACCAGTCCGGAGACACGCAGACGCAAACTGAGCTGAAGCCAAAAGCAGATGAAAACAAAAACAGATGATGAAAGTTTCCATTGTCAAAGAGGATGACATACTTTAATACATGTACCAACTTTCTTTCAAAAATGTATGTAAAAAAAGAGAGTAACGCGATAGTTATTAATGATACGTCAGTGTAGTGCAAATCTATTCACCGGTGAAAAACACAGATTGTATGAATTTATGACCTGGAGTGAAATAAAGTTTGGTTTTATGTTTCTTTTGTGTTGGTTTGATGGTCTTTGAGAAGCGGCATCAGCTCATTTTGTGTGTCTCTGTGCGTAGGCGTGCGTGTGTGTGTCTGGTGTCTCAAGTTACCGTTGTGTTTGCGTAGACTGAGCTGGCAGGGTCCTATATAGCTGGGGGATCTTGCGGTTGATGAGGGGACCCAGTGCTTCTTTCAGTTTATTGTAGTTCCTCTCCAGCTCTCTGTGGTACTCCTTCTGATCTGGACCAATCAGAGTCTTGTTCCTCCTCAGGGCATCCTCACACCTGCAAGAGAAAGAGCGAAGAAGTCACCGCAAGTGGGGATTTGTTTTTATTAGTAACAAAGCAGTTCGCGTCTGGGAGTGTGTCATCACCTCTTAGTAAAGTCTTTAAAGCAGAGGCGCAGTTTGTTGTGATGTCGAAACAGCTTTGGGTCATTAGGAATGTCAGAGAGAAAGACCTGCGCCACCTCGAGGGGGCCCTGTGAAGGAGAGAGCCTGTTACATATCTGCTGAGGAATGTCTCTCACGACTCAAAACACTGAGCCTGAGTTTAACCCCATTCAAATGGGATTATTATACCAGGAGGATGATGTGAGGGAAGGCTGCATGGCTGTGCTCCCTATGTTTATTTATGTCAGTATATGAGCAGACACCTGGTTGACAGTGGTGCCCACGCTGCCCTGCAGGACCATCTGCAGCATCTTGGAGTCCGCGGGGTCTTGGGTTGTGGCGAAGGCGAGCTCCTGAGTCTTTTTCTGCATGTCCTCGATGGCCACCTCCATGGGGACGAGAATGATCTGGAGAAGAAAACATGACAGAATGAGAGAAAGCCGCACACCCCACAGTCGTGTGGCAACTGACCAAGAATCCCTCGGGAACAGGAACCCACCTCCTCCTTGTGGATGACATTGATGCGTGTCTTGATGTAAGGGAAGGCATGAGACGTGGTCAGGATGGTTTTGCGTTTGTACTGCTCGTGCAGGTCGCCGTGGGCTCGGCCGTCCAGAGTGAAGGGCGTACAGTACATGAAGGTACGCAGGTTGTAGTTCTTGTCAAAGTAAGTGATCCTTTCCTTCAGCTCGTATGTGTCGAAGAACGGCTCGACGTAGGTGATCTGGAGGTAGGCCTTAAACAAACATAAACACATCAGCACAGTTACACCCTTTGCAAAACCTGTGCCGTTGTATTATGAGTGACAGGTATATGTAGAAAGTCACCTTGTTGGGATCCAGTTTGGTTTTGTCCACTGGGCTGGAGTCCTTGATAATTTCAACCAGCTCAACCCCATACCTCTCTGAGTAGAACTCCTAAGCACCAAACACATTCATCTTTTAGACATTTGTTTTCTTCAGTAATCACTAATCAAACCTTCATTTTTGTTTTTTTTGCTCATCATGGTGAGTTAACGTGCCTCAAGTCTGTGGGAGATCTCAGCTAATTTGGTGATCGATGGTTCCTTGTAAACAAACTCTTGCTCATCCAGGTCTCCAAAACGACAGCCATAGAAACCAACCCGGAAGTAGGTGCCAAACATTCTCTGAGCACTGAAGAAGAGATAAAAAGACAAGATAATGAAAGAATGTAGACGCTGAGTGAAGCAAAATCACAAAGATGTAGATAAACAACTCAAGTGTTGACTGGAGAACAGGAGAAAGAAAATAGAAAACCTTTAATGTATTTGAGCGAAAAATCTTTTCATATATTCTTCCTGTTGAGGTTGCGGACTCAAGACTTTTCGAACATATTTTAAACCTCATTGCATGGTTTTCACAGATGGAAATGTTCAAATTACTGGTTTTAGTAACAGAAGAGCTTTTGTAGAAAAAAGGGAAAATATAAATTCAAGCTGGCTGTGGCAAAAGGGAATGGAAAACGTTTTGTTATAGTGGTTCAACCCAACTATATCAAAGAAAGTTAAAAGAAAGTTGTGTGTCACTCACCAGTAACATTTGATTCACAAGAACAAGCAGTGGGGGAAGAAAGAAAAAAACATTGTAAATGCAAAATATGATTATTTTTACAGTGAATATACTCAGTGTGACCGATGAGCTTGTTACCTCCCATCCTGAACTCTGGAAAAGTTGAGAAAAGAAGCATAAAAGAAAGAAATTAGGAAAAAGTTATGTTTGACAGCCTAGTTAATTGCAGCAGATTATAAGATTATGCTTTAAACTCACTTGGTTGTAGACTTTGTTGAAGGCGTCCTGCAGTTTCCCGTGGACGGTTGCCAGCTTTTTGAATTCCCTGTTGGCTTCATGGATGGGCAGCAGAATCTTGTACACTTCATTTATGGCCTCGTACATGGCTGCCTGGGGTGACAGCACAATGGAAGGCCAGTTCTACACATACCACTGCATCACATAACACTCCCTCACCCATGCTTGTTCTGTGTAACCCTGTGCTGTGTGAACATGCAGCCTGTCACCATGCGGTTGGAGAATATGAGTCGTACCATGTTAAAAGACGCAGATGCTTGCTCCAGGAGGCCCACCAGGCCAGACTCACTGAAGTACTTCCCAGCACAAATTCCCTCCTCCTCCGGAGACAGGACATCATCTGATACTGCCGACTCCTCCAGGACGTTGGACGAAATGTTCTGAGAGGGAAACAGAGAAATCATAATAAACATAATAATCCTTAAGTTTCACTCTTTCAACAACCAGTCTTGATTAAATCTCGGAACACCCATGATATTCTGCCAGAATGCTGCCCATAAGTGTTGTTTATAGTCAAATGAGTCACCAAATTAAACAGCATGCACCGACCTGAAATGTGACACAGCCAATTGGCAGGTATCGGCAATCCTCCAGCATGTTGAGGTACTCTGCCACCAGGGCAGCGCTGTGGACGAGACAGTGGGCAGCCTCGGCGTGGTTCCCTCTCTCAGAGTGTTTTCCTGCCATGTTCTGGAGCCACGTGAGACGTAGGTCGGGAGAGTTCTGGTAGCCCTTAGCAATCCTGAAGTTAAATACGAGAGAAGAATTTAGGTTTGAGTCATGTAACTTTATTCTTCATATGCCTGTGTCACTGCTGGGCGTCTCTGTACCTGTACATTAAGTCAATGAGCATCTCTGGATCCTGTTGATGCTCTTTCATCTTCACAGTGTCGGTAAGAATCATGTGCAGGTTGAACACCAGATCCTGGACCTGCAGTTTCAAAAGTGCAACACAAGACATGAGTGATCAGCACCACATCTGGATGATGCACAGACAGTGTGGTGGCTGCTGCGTACCTGCTCTGGGAAGGGCGTGTCACGGAGCTCCAGGTCCTCTTCAGCGTATGTGAGGATCGTCTTGAGTGAACGACGCAGATGCTCCTCATTGAAGTTCTGGGACGTTCCCACCAGTGACGACAGAGACATGGTGACCTGCATCTTTACTCGTGCAAAGTTCTGGAGCAAAGGACAGAAATAGAAAGAGTTTTTTCTCACAACATCAGGGAGATCCATTCTGTAAACTTCCTGTGTGTTCTGTAGATTCCTTATCGTAGTAAGAACGTCAAAATTCGAAAGCAATGTGTAAACTCACGTTTCCAATCTCAAAGTTCTGCCTCATGAGCAGGTAAAGCGAGGCGGAGGCGTGACTTCTGACAGAACCGACACTACTGCTGCAGTGACGAAGGAGACGCAGGCACAGGTCTGCACAAAGCTCAGTGTCTTCGTCAAACAGCATCTCTGGGAACTACACATAAAAAAAACACTGTCACTTTTCTTTCACTAACTACAACAATATATAAGGAATCATTTATTTTTTGTTTTTCTATGCAAAATGATAAAATTCGATGTGTCAAGTTGAAATAATAAAAGATTAAAATGGATGGTGGCCAGGTCAGGGTTGGAGTTGCTGATACTCTTGGAGCGCGACAAATGCAGACTACTCGGACGAGCCGTTGCTCTTGATAAGGTGGCATACTGCATTTTTCTGTTTCTGTTTTTCTATGCAAAATGATAAAATTCGATGTGTCAAGTTGAAATAATAAAAGATTAAAATGGATTATAAAAATGAATGGCGACACTTGGCACACCAATACAAACTGTACTTGCCTTGAAAACCAGAGCTCTCTGTGTAGTGAAGCAGTGCTGCAGGAAGAGGGCACTCTGGTTACCTGCCATGCTGTGAAGAAGCACTCGGAGCACACCGTCTAAAACACTTTCCTTCAACTCTGACGCCACCACAGTCTGAACAGAGGACAGAGTCAAAGGTCATAATACGGCCGGGGAATTCTACACAAAACGTGAGTCGAAGGATCTCATACTGTTTACCTTCACTATAATCTCCAGTGTGTCCAATACAATCAGAGAAGCCTCCGTAGCTAAGTTTCCATCCACCACAGACTCCTGCTCCATCTCAGCTTTAGTCCTGTAATAGATAATTTTTTTACAATCATCACTCTTAATGAACACTCAAATGAAGTCACAGTGTTATATATATAAAAATGTATTCCACACATTTTAAACTAATGTTTATCACTTAATGCAATGCTTTCAGAAATCGGTACAGCAACAAATTGTTTTTTTTAAACAACCAGTGAAATAGTCAGAAAAATTAAAATAAAGAATAACACTAAACTAAAACTGAACTAACTTTTTTACAAAGAATAAAAAACATAAATATACGATGTGTGTATATGTACACTGAGTATGTGCCTTTTTGTTATAAGAACCCCTCTGTCCCTATGTTGATTATTTTGTTGATCAAGTTAATTTAATTACCACAATTAATTACCACATTTTATTATCTGTCCTACCTGTAAAGTTGCCTTCCTATTTTTAACTGATGGACTTGAGGTTTTTTAACTAGTTACATATTTTTTACTTTAGGACTGAGATTCTGAGTATCCTTTATAACTAATAACTAATGTTAATTACATACTTATCAACTCGGTCTGTATTTTGTCTCCAGTGAGTGACATTCTTCCTCCACCTAACGTTTTCTTGGCTGCCGTAGGGACTCCTTTCTGGAAGAGTAAACAGATGACAATTTCCATGAACACAGACAAGTCAACACCACAAACACAGACAGCTACTGACACTCAGTCACACACACACATTCATTACTGTGCTCCAATGCGGCATACCTCTGCTGCGGCGGACCATCTCCTGACGAGCTCCAATGGTGCCCAGTATGGCCTCCTCCAGTCGGGCTTTCATGTCCTGAGACTTTTTAAACGTTAGACTGTTGATCCTCTCCAGAGTTTTCTTCCCCTACAGATATCAATGGTTTGGGGAAAATAAATCAATTGTCAAAACAATGAAAATCTCCAGTAAACGGTAAAAGAGTGGTTATGAAACACTAGTGATTCAGTCCTGATAACCTGATACTACAGTAAACTTTCATGATGGAAGTAGTGATATATCTGTACCGTTGGTCTAACAGGTCCAAATTAAAACATCCAAACACTGTTTTTTGACACCTACTGTGTTTATCAGTGATGATAGATACATAGTGGGGGCAGTGCCTGGTTTTTGTACCTTGTATTCAAAGCAGGAGATACAGAGATGCAGCAGATCCAACAGGCGGTTGATTTGTAGCACAGACAGATCAGACACCCAGCGCTCCAGGAGAGCTGCATCTGCATTCTTCAGCACCCACAGGAAACACACCAGCAGAGTCCTGCTACACTCGGCCGACAGAGAGCTTGGCTGACGCCCAGCCTGATGAAAACAAAAATACAAACTCAGTGCCAGTCTTTAAATCTGATTAATGACTGTTACAAAGAAAATGGACAGGGGGCCACCTACAGGCTAAAAGGAGCAGTTGTATCTCAGAAAAGAAGAAAACATGATAAGAATGCAAACTCTTAAAAAAAGAGTTTTCGTGTGGAGTTGCAGAAAGGCAAGAGTGATCGTCTGTCAAACTGAAGCAGCAGCCTCCCACATAGAGGCCGATCTGCAACCTGTCAGTGTGTAGGGCCCGGGGGATATAGCCTGACCCCTGCCGCTATCACTCACCACTGTGGGCATCGCAAATGCGTTGGCTTTGGCATGCGGCAAAGGGGAGCCGGCAATCGCCATGGCAACAGACTGACTGATAGTGTTGCTACTGTCTGGGTCAGCATCGTCGGCGTGGGCTGGGGCATGGCGGACCCGAGCAGGCGAGAAGTCTACAAGGAAATAATGAAAAGCCCTCTCAGGTGCAATAATACTGAACATAAAACACAGAGATCTTGAGGAGGTGGATGATAACAATATCAGTAGACTGCGATTTTCTTTCTGCTGACCTGAGAAGTCGTGGAGATGATGCAACGTCTCCATGACGATGGGGATGAGGGGCAGGTAGAGCTGAGCTACATGGGCTCTGACCTGAGGGTCACTGTGGCGAGGGTCTGCATCATGGCTGCAGAGCAGGGAGTGAACGGCACTAATGGCCTTTTTATGAAGGAAGAAGGCCCTGCGGGTAAAAACAGAGGGTGTATCAGTGTGTTTTCGACTTTGCACTTGTACTCTATGCTATAATGTATTAAAGGTTTAATGTCAGAGGATCCCTGAGGGGAAGTGAAATGAAAGGCTTTATATACAGCTGATAAACAACCTACCCTTCTCCATCAGGATCAAGCATGAGAGAGAGCTCAGTTAGCAGCAAACCAGACAGGAAGTGCTGCTGGCGAAAAGGGCCGGAGAGCTCAAACATGGTGGCCGCACCTTGGTCTTGCACCACGCTGGAAAATGCTGAACTCTGCAGACAGTGAACAGAGCAATGCAAGAATAAGAGAGCAGTAACAGCAAATTTAATTCAAATCAGTTAAATTATATTCATGTGCTTTACCTGACGATCTTTCCCAAAATAAGCAAAAGAAACGGCAGAAAAATAAGCAAAAGAATCGCAGAAAAAAAAGAGATAGTATTTTGCTTAACAGTCTACAGAGGAGGCGTGGTGAATCGGAGTTTTCCAGTTACCTGTGATGTGGTGGAGGAAGTTGAGGGGGAGGGGGAGGCTGGAGGGCTGAGAGTGGCACACGGCAGGTTGAGGATTACGTAGTGTTCGTGGCTACAGATGATGCGAGTGAAGTCCATCCTCAGTGCATTCAGAGAGCTCGGGTTCTGCGACGTGTGGAGCTTGTTGGCAATCTGCATAGCAAACAGGTTTTTTTGATACTGTAAAAATCTGTTTTAAAACGCATGACGCAGCACGGAGATTTATTATAAGTGATTGATATTGGAGGAAAAACAGTTAGAACAGCATCAGGCACCTGTTTGTAGTAGGACCGGATGAGGTTGAACACAAAGCCCCGGTCCATAAGAGACAGCAGGTCATTCAGGAAGAAGGCCAGACTGCTGTTTAACCTCTCCACAAGCTCCACATCCTGAGAGAGAGGATGAGGGATTCATGTGAGAGAAACAATGACATTGTACTTTCATTTACTTAAAATACTGATTCTAATTCATATCAAGCACAGAGTAAACAACAACGCAAGTTTCTATTTAACAGAAACTCTGACATCTTTTATTGTCCAATACAACACAAATGGACTGCCAGCTTTATGGGCTCAGTACCTTGTGGTATCGGTTGCCAATGTCTGCGCTGATGGCACACACGAGTGCAGCAATGTCGTCCACAAAGCGGTCTGGGAAACGCTGGCGCCGGGAAACGTCTAGTTTCGAGGTCAGGAATAAGTGGTGGGCCATGCTCTTTGTCTGCAGGAGGGGACGAATAAGAACATTTTGCTTTTACTGCTTTTATAATGGTACAATTGTACTGTTTTTTGTGATAAACAGTATTCTATTCAAAACTCTGTAGATTAAGGACATCTTGTGTTTTTTAGCATACTCACCATGAGCTGAAAGAAAAACCAGGCCTGCTGCAGCGCTGCTTCCCTCACTGCGCTGGCGCTGACCACCCACTGTAACGCCAGCTCCTCATGAAGAAGCTACACAGGAACCAACACCAACCAAATTTGAGCTTGTATGAGGAAACAATTCTAGTGTTTACATGAGCTATTGAGATTAAAATAGTTTTTGTTGTCACAGGGAGAAAGCTGAGAACTGTAATTAAGGTTTGTAAGTTAATTGTGCAGTTCTATGAGTTTTTTCAGGCCGATGATACAAACACAATAAAAGTAATATAAACATTGATAGTAAAATACTAAACTTAACACATTATCCAGGCAACAAATATTCAATGTCAGAGTCTCAAGCAATTGTTTAACTACTCACACAGAGACACAGTTGTGAATGTTGATTTATTTTGAATGATGTTGAATATGGATGATTGTTAGGACATCAAAACGAGTTTGTTTATAATGGTGACTGCCGGTTTTACCTTCTTGGTAATCTGCCTTGTCGGAACTGAAAACAAGGCCACGCTGTCCAGAAAGGCAGACATGCGATTGCAGGTGCGGTCGTTTGCCTGACATGGAGTGATGGTGAGGTGAACACACAGAGATGAGGACAAAGTGACGTGAAAATGGATGAATGGAAATGGACGGGTGGCCAGAAAAACTCTCTATGAACTCTGATAAGCGCAGGGCTGGAAAGAAATCTACCCGAGCCCAAGGCAGAGATCTTGTCATTCCACAAAACAGATATGGTCTGTTTAGCAGCGGTGACAAGATGCATTGCAAAGGACAGACCATGTGTCATAGCGGATGAAAAGATGGGTATGGCTCAGAGTGACAGGCAGAAAGAAACACAAACATAGATTGAGGTGTGAGTTGATGAGAGATGGTTCAGGATAGAGGTGAAGGGGGAGGCGATGAGGAGAAGGAGGAGAAGGGATTTTGCACCTGCTTGAGCTCACAGCTGGAGTTGGGGTTCCGACGTAGCACAGATCTGGAGCCCCCAGGGGCATAAGAAGAGTTTACCCAGGAGTGGGAGCGGTCAATGCCCTGCCATAAGCCAACGGAGACACACACAAAACACACACCCCACACACACAAGCACACATAGAGCGGCAAGAGGCGAGGGGCACAGTGAGAAAAAGGAAGACAATTACCACAAAGAAGATTATGTGAGGGAGGAATTTTGGAGGAAACAAAAACAAGGAATGTGAAAAGAGAAGCTAAAACAGGAGAGGGGAGAACAAAGGAAAGGCTGGGAGCACTGCGTGAATCACAAGGGACAGTGGCATACAGCATCAATGCATCTTTGACCTAAGCAACATCATTAACTGTTGGCACAATTCTTAGTCAACCTCAGAATATCAAATCTGCTGTGAGGAGGACAGCAGTTTCGTTACAACAAAACGATAGACTGTAATTGGAACAGAGGTAGAGTTTATGGCATATGGACGACAAAATAAATTCATTCAAATTCCCACCCCCGCACAAACCATATTTGTATTCTTAACTTTTCAACCCAGCATCTCTATGTGCAAATTCAACGATTAAACAATGTTAATTAACACAATTGATTGGTGCGGATTTAAAAAAACAAACATTTTAAACTTTAGAATATAGCTGTATTTAACCTTGAACATCTCTAAAGGTATATTTCAAATCTTGTAAACACACTAACTACAGTAAGAGTTCAATTTTCAAGTCTCATCCATAAATTCCAGAAAGTGCTAAAGACAACTCACTTTGCTCCCGATGATCCTTTGCACCTCTTCGTCGGGTGAAGCTGGTGTGGTGGCCAGGTCAGGGTTGGAGTTGCTGATACTCTTGGACCGCGACAAAAGCAGACTACTCGGACGAGCCGTTGCTCTTGATAAGGTGGCATACTGCATGGGCATCTCATACGACTGGGGGCCTGCAACTCATGGAGATGTAAAGAAGAAATGTTAGTAAATCTAAAAGAGTGGACCAATGATAACTCCTCTTTCTGTTTCTTTAACACATGTAGTTTAATCTGGTAATTGACCTGTTGGGGGCAGTGTAGGTTCAGCAGAGGGCAGGCGGAAGCAGTAGTGGATGTAGGACGCCAGCAGGGTGTTGCGGCCGTGCTGATCCTGGATACCCTCCAAGTTCTTGTGCATCTGGTTGACCAACAACGTCATAGCTTCGAAAGCAGCACGGCCCAGGTTCACTGGAAATTAAACATGACAGTAGCATGAGGTGGGAAAAAAACCAACAATTATCAGATAATTAAATCCAATGATCACAATTAGATTTCAACCTTGTTCCAATTGTGCTTCAAATTTCCAGAAGCAGGAATTGTGTAAATATGCTCTCTTTCAAAACAGACTTACCTATTTGGCCTGCGATGACCGGCGGGTAGACGATGAGCTGAATGAGCTTGTTCAGCAGCTGATGCAAGAACCTGACACAGGTGTCCAGCAGAGCCCCTTTGAGTGCAGCCATGCAGGCCTTCAGCTCGCCCTCCATGTTCGCCTCGGTTATGATGACGTCCTTCAGGCGGAAGGGGAAGGAGTACTCCTCCAGAACATACACCAGAGTGAAGAACTTGTCCAGGTGTGGATCCTACAGGTACAACCACAATAAACACTGAATTTCAATCTGGCAACGCTGTTTTTCAAACTCCTGAAGACTTTGCATAAAGGATGTAATGTCTATAATTTTCTGAAAACAATTGTTGAATACATATGGTCTATAAATAAAGTGAAAACAGACAATAGATACAGAAATATATTTGTGTTTATCTGAGTCAGTATCTCTAATATCTGTAATATGATTAACAGTTTTCTATCCACAGAAAGAATCAGAGGAGTTAACATTATGACAACAATAAATTCTGCTGGTGATTATAATAATCGTCAAACCTCTCCCAATAACACTAACCACGTTTTAAATGGTGCTCAGTATAAAAAAAAATACAAAATTGTTCACCTGAGTATGAACCGAGGAAGCCGCTGTCACCTCGACATTGAACACTGCTTTGTGATTATCAACCCACTTCATGCCCGGGAGCTGAACCTGCCATAGAGTGACATCAAATTCATTTAACACTCAGTCAAAGTCACATCACGAGGAGAATATGACGCAGGCAAACAGATATTCTCAATGTCAGACACTCACGTCAGGGGTGAGCACAGAGTAGCTAGGTGGAGGCTTTTCCACCGAGACAGGCAGACTGAAGGAGCCTGTGCGCAGTCGGCCATGCTGCATCAGAGGGATCCACTGCGGGGCAGAAAGAGACACGCACACTCTTACCGATGGCAACACAACAAAGAGAGCGTTCAAACAAGTGAGTGGGTGGGTGGATGGATGTGTTATGTGTGGGCCAGCTGTAGGAGCGCGCTCACAGTGTAGCCCACGGGGGTCTCCAGAGGAGTGTTCTGTTTGGGCTGGCAGCTGATGTGGTAGAAGGTGAAAAGTAGATGATCGTTGTCTGTCAGATTGGCGGGAATCTTCATCTTCATCTCCTCATAGAACTCAGGGGATCTTCAGGGCAAAGAGTTAAACACAGCGTTAAAAGAAGACAAGGAAAGGAGAAAAAGTGGGAAGGACCAGCAGAGGGCCAACAGAGTGATTACTTGTTATGGTAGATGATGGGCGTGTACGCCTCTTTCAGGAACTCGGCACAGCTCGATTTTCCAAAGATGACCTGGTCAAAATGACATAAGTATAAAATTCGTAGTTCCAGGTAATACAGAAGGCACTCTTTTGACATGAGCACATTACTGCGGTCGCGTCAATCATTTAAGGAATGTCACCGTCAATATGTTTTCAGCCCTTCACGGAGCGTAGGTGTCACTTTGCAAATAGACCACACTTTGTACTGTTATTATCGGACTGAAGATCCAAAGACAATTTAGCTATTAATGTTTGTAATTAATTCTTAACTTAATAGGTGTAATACAGTCTGCATCAACAATTACTGATTAAATAAACAAAAATAAATCTGAGTATCGCAGAAGATTTACTGTATTTCACCAAATGTAACGAGAGTTTTCTTGCCAACTCTGTTGCTGGTATAATATGCTGCATTGGAGAAGTTCCCTAATCATATAGTATTTCACTGCCTCAAGCTGTTCTTTGTGACTGGAAAATTCTCTTTCTGGAGAACATTGAAGTTTTGTCACATGGATTATAATAGACTGTGACTCACCGGTAAAGCTTGGCTGGGGTCTTCTCCTGCCATGAACTGTACCTTCACAGCAATGTTTCTCACCGAGCCCTGGCGGCTGCTGAAGTTCAGAGTTTGTGGGTAAACGTAGAGCAGATTCCTGAAAAGGCGAAATTATGCAAGACACAGGTTAAGGTCTCAGTCACAGACCTTTCATTGCAGTGCTCCCATCATTCATTTAGACACAGCTTCATGTCTGTAGCTTCCTTTGCTAGTCTTTATTTTTTTACCATGACTGTCTCTAATGCAATAAATGAAATGAGAAAATAATTATGGGGACAGAGTTGAATGAAACTGAAAAATCATGAGTGAACTGAAGGAACAATGTTCAATGGTTAATGTTTCCACCTTTGGTTTCAGCATGAACTGTTGTTTCACACCCTATTCTGCATCAATTGATCATTTATATCTAAAATAACGCTATATTGCTTTTATACATTTTCTAATTTGGAAAGAAAATTAATTGATTTTATGTTGCACATGGGAACCATGTGGCCCAGTACTGAATGTTGTAGATGAGTCACTTAAACTCCTGTCCAAGTCAAACAGAGGAGGTAACTTTTGTTCATATTTTGAAATAGCTGATTTTACCCACTTGTCAAAAGGCCGTGACTCTCCACATCAAACACATGTATTTCAAATAACATTAACTGCACATATTGCAGTACTTATTAGGAAACATGTATTCTCTGTATCAAAGTCAGGAATGTGCCATCCATTGTTGTGTGCATCACAAGTGTTTTATCCCTAAATGACTAAATGGTATCTCAGGGGTTAAACTTGAAGGCAAGGTCACTGAGACTAAGGCCACAGGCGAGACCTGATATTGAACCACAGCTGAGCTAATGTTTCACCATGGTGTTGCATGTACACATCCAATATAAGGCAGTGACAAGCAAACAAATTCATCATCCAGGGGCTCCTCTGATGATGATAAGCTCTGCACAGCTTTGACAGACAAATTCGTATTTTACGGCTTTCCTGCATCGTTTGTGAGATTTTAAATCAAAATTCCTTTTGCTGAATTGTTGGAAAAGCGAACAAATAACTGAGTGAAACAGATCACAAGACTTCAATCAGTTTGTAAACTACAAGTATGATCAAGATGATCTGGGCTCTGTGCTTGCTTTGTATGGCTGGGGGTTTGAGAGAAGCCCATGCAGGTCCACTCCCGAAGACCAGCAAGGTGGAAGACAAGGCTGCACCGCAGGAGGAAGTCAACGTGCTGATGTTTGGTGTCATACAGCTCAGCGAATCCCTAAATTATGTTTATGAAACAACTGCTGCAAAGATTGGGAAAATCAGCAAGGCGCTAACCAGCCACGAGGGGACTCTGCAAATGCTGGGGAAGCAGACTGAGCAGGCGGCCAAGGAGGAGAAAGAGATGAAAGACGTGTTACAGTCGCTAAAGGTAAAAAAAAAAACACAGAAATATGTAAACAACTCTGTTCCTGTGTGCTGTTACTATCAGATAGATAACGAGATAGTTCCAGTCACAATGCAGATCAAAAGTCACAACATGCAGAAGTAGAGGGACAGAGAGGCAGAATATCTAGTATCTAACCTTCCTGTCCGATTAAATTACTGTGTTTATCTGCGTCTACAGCTGAACAGATATGACATAAAGCAGTTCTTTGAGGACAACAATGCCTTTAACATGTCTACACAAACCTCTGAGTAACAATTATGTGCTTAGGCCCAGCACTCTTCTTTTGTAAGACCTATGTGCATCACCTGGTTCCTTCATTTATTATTCTGACGTATATGGTTAAATCTAACTCTTTTATCTGAGATAAGAGAGTGCAAGTGTCATTAGAAAGCTGCATGTTACACTGTGGGGCAGGCAGCTGCCAGCTGCACTGGAATCATTGGTGGGGGAAGAGGATAATCTGGGCAGATGCTCTTTTGACAGGCCCAGATGGCAGAGCAACAAGATCAGACCGTGATGACTAAAGACTGGCTGGCCAGCATGGAGCAGGAAGAGGTGGAGCTCAAGACAAAAGTGAGGAGGCTGGAGATGTATCTCAACAACTTCGCCCCCACCAGCATCAAAGAGCTGCAGGTAACAGAAATCTGAACTTCAAGGTCTGTCACTGTGGCTGTCAAACCAGGCCACCAAGATTGGTTACTGCAAAGGCACTACAGAACTTTACATATCTGGATACCAGTTGCTGATTTATTGGCATACACTAAAAAGGTTACTTTATTTTCTTCCTGTCTTTTAGGAGAGAGCAGAGGAGCATTCCTACGTCTTGAAATGTTTACAGGATTTGACCCAGTTCCACAAAGAGAATATTGAGACCCAGATCAAGCAGCTCTCCAAACTGCAGAGGATGGTGAGGCGCCTGTTCAAAAACGTTTGATGTTTGGGACTTTTTAAGTTTAATTCAATCGACAATTTTATCCTCTTCCTCCTTCCAGAGTGAAGCGAAGACATAGTTTCAACATTCACCACTGAGGTCTTCCTCCTCTAATCAGTTCTGAATGAGACGAGTCCACATAGATCTCAACTGTGGAACATCACTGCACTCCCTCCCGAACCTGCTATGTATACTACAGATCTAATGTATGACCAGAATTTTTTTTTATGTTTTGATTATATTGTACAGCTGTCCTCTATACTCCCCTGGCACTTATAACTACAGCAGTCTAGTTCAGCAGTCCTGCAATAAAATCTACCTTCATAACAGTTAATATAACGAGATGGTAGTCAGTTATGTTAACGTTTTAACAAGGTGTTGATTCAACTTATGTAGCTATGTTGTAAGCTGCAGTTTGTGTTTAAATGTATTAGTAAAAACTGAACATCTGAGCATTATTGAAGGTAGAATTTACTGCAGGACTGCTCATTAGTTTTAGCTACATGTTCGTCAGGTAACAATATTTCTTATATAATATTTTTGTGTCTTTTGTTTATCTTAACCTTGATGCGTTTGATAAATTTATTTAATGAAAATGCCATTCAAATGAAGTTGTTAAATTATTAGCTCATTTATGCCTGACAGTATCGTGGTTCTTTTTTGTAAAACTCAAAAATAAAACCTTGTTTTAGCATTTTTTGATTTTATACATTTTATAAAACAATGAAATAAATAAAGTTCAGTTTCAATTAAGAATTCAGAGCCTGCTACCTTCTTTCCATGGAACTACTGTCTAAAACAAACACAGTGAGCCATGCACGCCGTGACTGGGTCAATGCATGTTTGTTCTAAGGGTCAATTTGCAGTGTGTGTGTATGTGTTTGTGTGTGAGTGTGTGTGTGTGCCTTCGATAGGAGAGCGCTCACCTGTAGGTGGTGTGTGGAGTGTAAACATAGCGAGCAGGGAACTCTTGCACCTCTTTGGTTGGCCGTACACGCAGGTCAGGGTAAGGTTTGACATGAAGCAACTCTGGTGACAGGCAGTAATGAGGGAGCTCCGGAGCTGGAGAGATGTCGATCTTCAGCTGGGCTGAGGGACCAAATGAGTCATGAGCACACAACAAGACACCAACACGATATATTTAAAAAACGATCACGAACGTTTGTGCAGAAATTACTTTCATTTTTTAGAGACACAGTTAAGTCATTCTTACCTGTGACAGGTCTCAGCCTCCGCAGAACAGAGGACGGTCTGCGCATATCTGCCAAGAACTTGTACAGGTCCTCATCACTTAGTCTGTCTCCCTCCTTCATGCATACAAGTAGAAGAGCAGCGATTTTAGTTTGATAATAAAAATATCATTAGAGAATAGTTATAACCACTGTCTCTAATAAATACGCAATATAATGACAACTTCTTTTTGGGGAAACTGATCATGATCTTCATGTGATCTTATAACACATATCAACTGAAACATTAGATATTTTCCTATCTTCCTTACCCTGTTCTATTCATTATGATTTATATTGAGCCTCGTTTAAAGAAATATATACTCAATTTATATATTGTTCAATGAATGTGAGGCAGTTGTCTCAAAGGGTAAATTGACCATAGTTCTAAAGCATTACAACTAATGTTTTAGCCATCTACATGTAATTACAGTTAGTAAACTCAAGACTCAGATCTTTGTCAATTAGTTGGTACCAGTCGGTTCCTTGCCTTTTGCCTTTAAAGCTTCAACAGCAGACTGTTGAATAAACTCTATAGAAAGATGATTGATTGATGGATGGATGGATGGATGGATGGACATACACTTTATCGATCCGAGCGAAATTAAGGGGGGAAAAGACATGCCCCATGTGAGGTAGACAGAGCCTGACCTGTTTGAAGAAGTTGGTGACAGTAAGCGTAGCTGGTCGGAAAGTGGCAAAGTTACACACGTCTTCCGCAATGCTCATCCGCTCAAACCCCTTCTTCTTTCTCTCATTCCATGTTCCATGACTTTTTCGCTCTGATAGGACAAATAAAACAAAATTATAGAGGCATGTGAATGAAAAGTAATTATGAAATAACGTTTTTTAATGCAGAAAAAAAGATTCTTGGGGTAATTTAGACACAGAAAAAATATATTAATAATCAAACAAATTCAAACTATTTAGAAAAAGAACGAAGTCTGTCATCTCTACCGCAAATGGACCAACAACCTGCCCACCGACCGTGTATGTGGGCTTTCGTGTGTATGTGCGTGTGTGGGACTGCATGTGTAAGTGAGCAGTACCAGAGTCAGAGTCTGGGTCGGAGCGATCCAGACCCCCAACACTGCTGACGATGTTGAGAAGGTGAATGGCTGTCCAGGCAAAAGGCATGCGAAAATGGCCGAGACGACTACAGGACTGCTCTGCCTGCAGACGCAGCTTATCCAGCTTCTCCTTGTGCTGAAGTGGGACAAGAGTCAACACGAAATGATGAAAACTAAATAAACAACACATACAGATTAGGCTTTAAATATCTGCAATAGCAAAAAAAAAGAGGGGCAAAAAGGGGACTGTAAATATTGCAAGATACCAGACTGTATTGAGAAATGCTTGTGACTAGACAGTGAAAAGGTCACATGTACACACTGTTTCGGACCATTGCATCAGTTTAAAAAACATTTTGGCACCATTACCTTGAGGGAATCAGACTCTTTCATGACCATGTAGGGTTCACAGCATTCTCCGATGTCTCCTTGTTGAAGGACTTTCTCCAGCTGAAATACAGTACATGCAAGTGACTGATGTGTAATATATTAAATACCAGTAGCATATTAAATGATGAATAAAAGGGAGAGTAAATGTCGGCATAGCCAACATTGTCCAAATTATTTGTGCAACACATGGTTTTCTCAGTACCTTGATGACCAGGAAGATATCAGCAGAAGGATATGTGATGGAGAAAATGGCCGAACGGGCTAGCGTGGATATGGCCATGTGAGGTGTGTGGGGTTTAAGCAGCCCTTTCATCTGATCCGAGTTCAGGTCGAAGTAGAAATTCTCAGAGATCTGTTGGAGGGAAGATTGAGATAAGCGGGAAGCAACAGAGGGAGGGGAAGGAAAGATGATAATGGAAATGCACGTTAAGGGATTATAATTCAGTTATGACTCAGTGGTCTAAACCGCAAGACCACTTAGACCTTTTTCAGAAGAGGGAAATTCAATTAGCCAAGCATGAGCTCAGCATTACGTAAGTGGTTTTACAGGGTGAAAGCTTTTGGAAGAATTATCAGTGTACCAAATAAAATAAAAAAATCAGATGCCTTGTTATTAAAAATACCTTTTTCTTTTCCTTGACATCATAGAGGGCAAGTGTTCCGAATATTGGCTCAATTTCTATTTCAAACCTGAGGAAAATACAACATTTTCAGTGGTTGTCAAATAAATTAAGCGTTGATGAAACTTCTAATAATGAACCAGGCCATGAAAAAATATGGTAAATGTCAGTTATATTCCAAATGTGACTCACTTCAGAGACAGACACTTGACCATGATTCTCTGGCCACAATGTTCCTTGGGCACTTCAGGCACAGAGCATCTCTCTACTGCTTCATCCTGCGACACACACACACAACAAAGCCATGTACAACACACACACACAAAATCACACACACGGATAACATTTACACAGATGTCATGGCAACGTGGCAGCAGAGAAAGCAGCGTTGTGTAAATAGCTATAAAGAAGGATGGAGTGAGGAGGAACTGAGGAGGAACAGAGGAGGAAAAAAAAAAAAAGTTCCCAAGAGAGGCTGCGTTTCCACACATTAAGAATATTCACTACATGGGAAATTCACAGATGTTACTGATGTAGCGGAAGCAAACAGACACTGGCCCTTTTTTTAAATGCCTCCATACCTTAAATGGAAAAAGCTTAAAGGGATTGTTCACCCAAAAATGAAAATCACTCAATCTACTAACCACTACGCCGATGGAGGAGTGTTTGAGTCGACTTTTGGAGTTTCAGCAGCATTGCAGCTAAATACAATACAATTGAGGTAAATGTGTTCCCCTTCTTCAAACGTGTTCTCTTCAGCGAGAACTCGTAACAAGGAGGATAACAGCGGACATTAGGCTTAAAACATGGTGTAAATGACGCCGTTTCCAGTTGAATTTTAATCCTGGGGCTTACAGACACTTGGATGAGTGGCATTTAAAAAATATATATTTTTACGCTTGAAGAAGCGGTCACCATTTACTTCAATTGTATTGGATTTGGCTAAATCGCTCTTTACCCCTGAAACTCAACAAACTGTGTAACTCAATTTAAACTAATTATTTATAATAATGAAGAGTGCTAATTTATGTCACTGGTCTATTACTTAAATAGGGTCTGTTTCGCAACAGGGCACAATAGGTATGTGTTACTACGAACCTCATCGGGGGGAGGGTAGAGGCCCAGCAGGTCACTGTGGCGCCCCTGCAGGCGTGCCTCCGTGTTGCGGTGGTCCATGTCCTCCGCAGCTGTACGTTCCAGCACAGACGGCAGGAGAGCGTCTGGGGAAGAGTTCTTCAGGTCAAAGATGCTGGAGGCCCAGCTGCCCCGAGGGGTCTCATCAAGGCTAACTGACCGCCGCTTTGCGTCATCCTGGAACACACGAGTGCGAGACAGTCGGGTGAGATCATTATTATTTTTTTCCTCCACGCGGAGATGGGTTTGAAAGATGAGGAGAAAAATACATTACAGATCCCATTACCTTATTACCATAACATATTTAATATGATTCATATGGAGAATGTGTAATGGATAATGGACAAGGTAGATCCATTAATCCATTACCCCTTCTCCATATGACCAACTCGCTGTGCAGAAGGTACTAGATAAGTCACAATGCCTCTCCCATCATAATGAGACACGCTCCATTGGTCGGCTAATATGTCAATTTTTCCATATATTAAATAATGGGAGTTTCAAAGCCGTGAACTACCTTTAAGCTTTTACTCCTGGAAACACTGGATATAAAGTAGATCAGTGAAATGTGTTTAAAGAAACTTAAAATGACTGAATGGGCATAACAAGTTCTTGAAATACCACAGTGAGATACCTGGTCATCCTGACGCTCATTTGAGGCAGCATCGTCCAGCTCAAAGGTCTGTTTGACCAGCCCTCGCTGCCTCTCCCTCTGTCGCTCAGAGTTATGAGGAGTGTACGTGGTGCTGTAGCGCTGATACCTACGAGAAAAAAGTTAAAGAATTGTCCCAGCAATAATATAACTGTCAATCACGTGAGGAACGAGCAAGGGAAAAGTGGTGCATGTTATTTAATAAAAGATTAAAAGAAACTGGGTTAATTCAGCTGACACCGCTTACTTTCTTTGAATGACGAGCCAGTCATCTGTGTAGACTGCCAAGGCATCCCTCACTCTGGGATCCAGGGAGCTACACAGAAAAACACATTAATTATTGAGCAAAACATGCTTTTAATATTTATGTTCATTCAGTGTCACAGAAAGGGAGGCTTTGTTCCTATCAGTAGAGATGTTTGTCCTCCATTACACTACCATTAATCCTCTTTGTGTATGTGTGGTAGTATAAAGAGCATAGAGGAATGTGTGTGTGTTACAGTCTGAGGCTTGTGTTGGCCATCAGCAGCTGGACTTACTCCTCCTCCTCGGGCAGTGCGGGCTCTAGTGTAGTGCACTCTTTGTCCAGCTGGAGGAGCTCCAAGTCATCCTGTGGGAACTCCATTAGCTGTCTGAGGGGGCCAGGCTCCACCCCAGGAGCATGGCTGCTCACATACTCCTCAAAGTCCACAGGCTCAGCCACCTCTGTCAGGGGCAACTGTCAACCAACACAAAAATATTATGGACCAAAAACTATGACACGGCCATAATGACAGATCAGCAGGACAGGAGACGGACTGATGTGTGATTTAAAACCCCCCAAAATTAACCATAGAACAAAAAGGTTTTCATGCAAACACAATATTCAGCTTTTTATTTTGCATCCTTGTGAAGATGGACATGCGGCTCAGAACATCTTCTGTCTGTGTTTATATTTTTAATTATTAATTATTTCTCACTAAACTCAAGGTGTCACAAAATCTTTCATGCGCTACAAATAAAACTACAAGTTCACCAGATAAAAAGTGAAAAATTATGTTGCGTCTGAACGGTGTGTTAAGGGGTTTCAGTTCTGCAAACTTTGTTACAGCTAAACCAGAATCACCACAGCCACAACTGTGTGTGTGCAGGTCACATGCTCTACACAAAGCTACTAATGCATTTACATAAATTATAGTTTAACAAATGACCTCCCCAATGGTAACCTAAAAGCTATTTTTGTTGACTCCTTTACCTTTTTAAAGCACTTCAAGACTATCATGAGTAAACAGTCTATTCCACAGCCTGAGTCTGGTTTCTCAGGAGTCTGAAGAGTAATTGTACATTTCTGCTGGACTAATTGGTTGTTTGTTATTGTAGCAGACATTTTCCAAAACACAGCCTCTTTTATAGCTATGTCTTATTCTATTTTGGATGAGCATTCATGCAAAGACCTAACCTGGCTCTCAAACAACACAGGTGAGAATGAGCAGGTATATCATGTTTCAAAACCACCTCCCTTCATGTCTGCTAAATTAAAACTACACTCAACTGCAGAACTTGTATCTAAACTTCAAACTCCCTATAAAAAGGTACACCCATCAACGTCTGACCTCACTAACTGGAGCCTCAAACCTGCTGGCTCAAATTTCTGGCAGGTTAAACACAGGGTGACTCACAGGGTGGTGCGCGCCGCCTCGTTTCTTGGACAGCTGAGGAGAGCCATAGTCTCTGGAAACTTGTTTTCTGACCTCTGCAGCAACCGTCCTGAGCAAGAGAAAGATATAAAGATGTTTGTTAGATCCTCAAAAAGGGAAGAACAACAGAAAGTTGGCCCAAGACAATCACAATTCTCTGACAACTAGTTGCAAAACTCATTTCAAGATGGGGGATGTTTAAGATTCATAAAATATAAGATATCCTATTTGATGTGTGGATGCACGATTCTGATATCATGCCAGTGTTTTCATATTGCATTTAAGTACCAGTCCAGGAACTAAAATCACTGCCAAAAACACAATGGCAAATTGAATGATAATGATACAAGTGAAATTTACATAAACAAGTTTCTCTCTGACACTCATTTACTTTTCGCAGATTAAGAGTTAAAGCATAACTGCACAACACCAAGCTCGACTGCATAGCCATGGCTCAACAAAACCCTCCTCCTCCTATCACACAGTGTTCAGCTTCTAGTGTTGGTAGCGATGTTAAAAGCCAGCAGCTGTTGTCAATAGGGACTTCAGTGGATCTCACAGAGAGGTAGCGAGCTGGCTCCATGGAGCAGGCACAGAGCCAGAGCTATGTCCATGGCCTTTATGGACTAACGGCAAATGGGAGGCTTAAAGACAGACAATGCAGCCAGAAAAAGAAAAAAAACACAATCCCCACACAGATTGAGCAGCTGCTCCTCTTGTACCACAAAATGTCAGTTTCTCTCATATACACAGCTGCAAAGGGTTAAGCATTTCCCAAACCATGGTTCTCATGATAACACAGCTATGGTGCATGCTTTCATTATGTCAATACGCAAGGACTGTAATGCGGAGACCTCTGCTCTGTAATCTCATCTCCAACATACAGCTCGATGATGGCACGGCCTTCTTTGAAAGTAGACGTTTCTCTACATGTTTAAACTATAAGCTGCGACTATATGTATTAACTGAAGATCTTTCTGCAGGTCACTATACCTCAATTTAAAACAGGAAAAAGGAAAGCCATCGACTGCAGACGAAACAGCCAGAACACCCCTTCCCACCCTTTCCTGCATCCGGCACTAAACAATGGTCTGGGTCCCACTTAGGAGAGGAAAGGCAGGACTTAGGGAATGCAGCGAAGGACTGTTTCATAAAGCTAATAGCTCTTGAGTTGACTAGGAAACAATCCTTCACAGGGATGGTGATGAGTCCAGAGTTTATAATAACCATAACGTAGGCATGTATCAAGCAAAGTTGTCACTGTTGTGACAAAATCTCCACTAGTCGGTCAATGATAAGAATCTGTTTGTTTTCCCTCACAGGTTTCTGGAGTAGCAAGGCTAAGCTGTTTCCTGTGAAATCAAAATGACAGTAGAAATAAGTGTGACTTGGACAAAAGAAAGGTTAGGACAATAATCTATTGCAGAGAACAGGTTGGGGTCTGGCTGCAAACACTTCCAAACACAACAGTTTGAGAGTGTCATTCCAAGATCCAGCTCGGGTTGACAGCCGCGACCTGCCTTGAGGGTTTCACCTGGAACGTGATCAGAATTTAATTTCGCATCATATGACACATCACTCCTCAAGTCCATGCAGTGACACACTTAGTTTCTGGAGAAGGAGAACCAGTTGACGACATGTGGGAACAGGTTAGCACGTCAATGCTGCAAGGCGTTCACACGAGAACAAAACATCCTGATGTCACCTCAGAGCCATTTAGAAGTTTTCCCCCGTTTGGTATTATTAGGCTTTTAATGCCCCTGAAAACGACACACCTCGGACACCAGATTAGCCCTAAGCCTCGCAGTGTTATCTTTAAGTAGCTCATTGATGACAATGCTCTTAACGATGCTACACACAGGCTAATAAACTCTTCGGGGTGTTAGAGAATGGCGAGAAAGTGCTTCTGCAAACTTAAACTACCCGGTACAACTGTGTTTATATGCACTGGTTTGAGGTTGGAGATGCGTTAGCAGTCCTAGCTTACTTGCTATATACATGTATACATAGATATACACGGAGCGTCCGGCAGGTCACTCACACACACAAACACACACACACTACTGCAGCAGTTAAACAGAAACTTCAGCTCCGGCCTCACCGGTTGATTTTGTGAGCGAACGCCCTCCTCTCGCTGGCTGTAGATGTCATGTCTCGTCCCCATGCAGAGGAAGCCCTGGAAGTCAAAGTGAAAGCGGTCTCTCTCTCTCTCTGTCCCTCCTGCACCGCGGCTCTGTCCCGTATCCAGTGTGTAGACGCGGACACAGCTTCCTTCTCCACGCCGGCACCGCGCACCGATCCCTGCTTGTTCCTCCCAGCGGCTGGGAGCTGAACTGCACCCACTAAGCGTGAAGCCAGCACTGCAACGCATCCGGGGAAACGTCAAAATAAAACCCTATCATAACTTATCTAATAAATCATACGTAACGACACAGCACGCGTTTTGTACATTATGATCCTCAGCAACATTTTAGAGATGCACATCAATTTTACAACACGTGCAATGATGCTTTTTTGGGGCTTTATTTCACCGCAAGGAACAATAGCGTCACTTCCGGTCTTGCTTCTGTCACCGCTGGTTTGACAAAGAGACCGTTTCCACCATCTGTTCCCGCAGAAATCTCACCGAACCGGTTTTGGAGTGACACGGTAATGGCGCACATCCACTTCAGTTTAGAGTTTCACTTCCGTCTAACAGTAATGAAGCGGCCCACAGACGTTTCAGACCATACATCATCATCAACCTGCTTCAGAGATCACTCCTTTACTTTGCTGACAATATTTTCACGTCACACAAACAAAACTTGAATAAGTGCCCCGCTTGGATAACATAAGATTTTTTTTTTAAGTCTCCGGTTCAAGTTCAACCCGTTATTTGAATTTCTTTGTAGTTTAGATTTAATGTCACTTTAGGAAAAAATAAAACAACACAATGCACAACAGCGGCACCTAGAGGCCTCCAGGCACTAAAGCAAGTGTCCGATAGAAAACAATAGAGTGTTGCACTGAGCCCACACCAGTAGGTGGGGCTGTTCACCATGATTGGGAAAGAAAGAAAGGGCTTTGCTCATCAGTGGTTGTATGAGATTCAATCTTTAAATTTGACCTCTACAAGGAGACGAAGAATAGCCACTGGTGTGTCTTTGCCAGATCGACAGTCCGACCGTGAGTGAGAGTCACATCAGAGAGCCTGTTAATAAATTTCAGACAAACTAAATAAATAAAAAAGGCTGCTATGGGTTATTTCAAGGCAAATAAAGTAAATATGTCAGAAATGGTATATTTGACGGGCTCTGCTGTCTGTCCTGTTTGAGCAGGTGAAGAATGACATTGTCAGTGACTCAGTTTATTGTAATGGCAGGTCCACATCCCCCCCACCATCCCCCAGTCTGCAATCACTCTATACCCCCATGCCTACTAAGAAGAATTAATATAGCCATTCTGGCTGCTGCAGCCCTCCCTCCCCCTGCTCACTCCTTCAAGCTCACAGTCGTCCTATTCAGCACCCTGGAGAGCTGCTGCAGGTAGTTGGGGCGTCCTCTGCAAAATGATTGAATGGCGTGAATTGTATGGGAGAGATTTGAAAAATGGAGAGAGGGGAGATGGAGGAAAATTAACCTTGCATGACAGAGGCTTGGATGTAGCCGAGCAAGGACAGACATCTCAGGGATATATGTGTATGCATGGAGCAGCAGTCAGAGCAGCATCAGAGCTCGCAGCAGGCAAGGGTCTGGCCCCATAGACACTGCTAATGAAAATAAATGAAGCTCACGCTCTCCGGCTCTTTCCTATATATACACACTACCACCACAATGCCAAAACTCATTGTTCTTTCCCTGCTGCTCCAAGGTTCCGCAAATTCTAATTCATTGCACAGCAGTGCTCTCCATAATTGGTTTGTTTAGGAGGGAAATATAATATTGTTATCCTCCTGACATTCATATTTACATACGTCTCAGACATACCCAGTTAAACTAACCTTTCAATATAGATTCACTGAGCAGAAATACTGTGTGTTTGTGTGACATTGCCGTGTCCTTGCATAGTTGCAGAGCCCACGTACAATAAGTGGGCTGAACCCATGCCGGCTTTATCCTTCTGCCCGCACCTTCCCTGACGGCTTCCTTGCCTTTCTGTTCATCGAAGGCTTTCAATTCCTAGATCGGCACTATTGTTTGAGCGCCCAGCCCCCACGGCAGCCAGAGCCCCCACCACCACCAACATCACTGCTGTGTTACCAAAGAACAAAAGAGAGAGTGTCAGACACCACCCACTAGATCTCTTTCACACCAGAGCCCCCACCTCAGTTCCAGATGGGTTTGCTTTTTTTTTCAGGGTTTCTCTGAACCCCAAGAGTCCTCCAAAATGGATGCCCCCTCCCCCTTGAGCCCACTACTCAGCTGCCCGTCATCCACCTGCTCCGCCGCCACGCGCCCGTGGCCGGGGCACATCCCCTCTCTATCCCCCCCACCAGGGAGTCCTATTAAAACCATTAACCACGTTTTTTCTTCCTGGGGTCTGCTTCCAGGACATTACTCCGCCAGCAGAACAAACTTTAACAACATTAAGTCCTAAAAAGGAAGGACAACCCCACAATCTGTCCTTCAGATAAAGGAGAAACAAAATAGGGGGTATGGGGGCCAATGACACATGAAATAATTTGTTAAAAAGGAAATGTTTCTCTGGTTTATTTAGTAAGACATAAAACTTTGTTGGTAAAAAAAAAGAATTGCAGTTTTTATGCTAGTTAAGCTGGTCTTAAAGCAGGATGGAGGAATTACACCCGACTGAATATTGCAATCAATAATGCTTATTCACATCTCTGTCCCAGGGTGGTGTCCTTTACACGGGGCAGGCAGATGCTCATTTGTTTGTTTCTCTCAAAGCATCAACACGTAGCATCTTCAGCAGAGTCTCTGGCTCGACCTCCACCCTTTTGACCTTTTAGCCTCCAGGGACAGAGAGCAGGCTCCAGCAACAGGACACATCTGCTACAGTGTTGATCCTGCAGTCAGAGGTTTGGCAGGTGGGAGAAAGCAATCAGTGCTAGATCACTCAAAATTTGCTAAATTGTGCAAAACCCCCCACACCAACCTAGAGCTGGTATTCACACATCGTCCTCAAAACGATTTCAGCTAATCAAACAAACACATCCACACTTTCACTTTGCCTACATCACATGCATGGATGCCTGCTTTGCTGCTCCTCGCTAACTAAGATTTATGGAAATGTTCCCTTCCAGCTCCGCTCAGTGCCGTGAACACGCTGCTATTAGCGTGCTCCGTGATTGAATATATGCAGATGTATGCATACAATATGTTTATGAGTTCTTTACAGTACTTGCGTTAGACTTTTTACAGTTTCTGTGCTGCAGGAAATGACTAAACCCCCCATCGCCATTACAACCACCCCCCAACCCAACACCATCCTTTAGTCCCTAAGGGTTCAAGCACCCAAATCAATTGAAAGAAAGAAGAGTGCACTGTGGTCCTCCCCCTACATCTGTCAGGGAGGGAAAACAGGAGGGGCCGCACTCATGGGCCGTACAGGGGAACAATATCACTCCATCTGTCACAAACCGTTTCATCTCTGATGGGATGAAATATAGCTCACAAATACATCTACCACTATCATTTATGTGTATTAGCTTACTGGTACCCAAGCCTCTATCAATTCCCAGAAGCATATGCAGTGGCTTTTTGTCTTGAATTACCTTCCTCCCACCAGCTAGCACTTTCCAACCACCTTGCAGATTATGCTTTTAAGCCAAACAGTATGGTGAAGGAAATGTTTCCACTGTACACAGTGAGCCAGTTAATGAAAATGAAGACGACCAAGTCACGAAATTTGCATTTTAAAAAGTTGCAGCATGAACGCTTAATGAAGAAAGCACATATTGTATTTGGAGGAAATAATGGGAAAAAAGTCAGATGCAATCTGCTGATAACCAGAGGGTTCTTTCATATTCAAATGTTGCTGCTGCTGTGTTTGGAGGATGGGTGTGGCCGGCTGATTCTTCTTGCCTCCTGAGCTGTCGCTGCTTTGTGACGTCCACGATCCTATTTGCTCTATCAAATCATGTTATCGGACCGGTCACTGTTCAGTGCCGAAGACGAAATGACAAATCCAAACAATACCTATCAAACAAGTCCACAAGCTGCACACAAATCTCAGACAAAACAAGGTAGAACAGTCATCCGGTCAGCTGGAAGAACAGCACAAAATGGCCTGACTGTTTACTGCAGGGAGGAACGAAAGAATGAAAAAATCCCCATATCCCCAAGAACCATCATGCATCTCTCTCAGCAGCAGGTAGAGCTGCAATCTCAGTCATTCATATTTAATTCCACAAGAGTTTCCGGCCAGACTAATGTGCTATTGATTTCAAGTCTCCTATTACTGAAACAGGGGAGAGCCATGAGGGGGAGAGAGCTGGACTACATAGAGAGAGAGAGAGAGCCAGAGATTGAAAGAGGAGAGGAGGATGGAGAAAGATGAAGGGGGAGAAGATAGAGTGCAATGGCTAAACCTATCATAATCCCCTCGGACAACCCAATGTTAACCATCTGATAATCAAGTTGTTTCCTCTGTCAAGGAAATGCAAAAGATTCTACATCAAAGTACAGCGAGAACATTTCAGGTGGGGGAAGGAGATGTGTGTTTTCTCCCCCATTGTGAATTAAAAGTAAGGCATGTACACAGTTCATGAAGCTAAAAACAGCTTAACGGAAACAGGCATACAGTACATGCACTTCATCTACTCGTTTTGTGTCTGTCACTTGTGTGTGTGTTTTTTTTACGTCAGATAGAAAGAAAGCAGCAGGAAAAGGAGCGAGAGAAAAACAAAGAGAATGTCTAAGAGCTTTGTGTATTTAAGGTCGGTCCCTAGATACCAACTCAGACAGGACAAAATGAAAGATTAATAACCACGACTTTATATTTAAAAAGGTTTCGAGCAAGACATGGTCTCTGCAAAGGGGGTTAGTCCTGCTTCAGCCCATCTCCAATCCACATTAAAATACAGACGTGGCACCGGTAATCTTACCATTAACATATATTATTACATATCAACATAATAATGTTTTTTCTTCAATCAAATTATAAGGAGGTGGAGCATGTGGACACTGCCTGAGAGATTGGAAATACTCTGTTCTCCTGTGAACGAATACAAACAGATACAGATAATCGTGCACAAAGAATTAAACAGGCACACGGGAAGCAGAATATAATCCATAAATAAAAAGATGACAAGACCGTCTACTTCAGAGACTTCCTCCCACCAGCCTGTCTACTCTAATAATAGCCAAGAGACAACACATCCAGACAGGCAGAGGGAGAGAAAGATATCGAGAGAAAAGGGAGGAGAGAGGCAGAGAGAAAGTGCAAGAGTGAAGCCACGAGGGAGACCACGAGAAAATTGGCTAAATCGTACATAAAGGGTTGAATTAGGCCAGTTGCCATTATCAACAAATGTCTTTTTAAAAAGAGGCTAATTTTATTTTGGACCCTTTCCTGAAAGCAATAACGGCGTCACTGCTGCTGCCACGAAAACCCCTGAATTGCCAAGAGCCAGGCCTAGTGGAGAGACCACTGAATTAACCAAACCTGAGGCTGAATCATCCAACCCATCCCCCAGATACACTGTCATATAGTGTCACTCTCTCACTCTCCCCCTCTCTTCTTCTCTCTCTCACTCACAAGCCACTACCTTACCGCAGGGCAGTGGCAACAGGCCTTCATTTTGACGTAAGACTACGGGAATAATAGAGATGAGGCTATGGAATTCAGACCTAAAGGGTTTTTTGCAATATACAAGGTTTTGTATCATTGTGGATTTACTAGTCTGGCTAGAAAATAAATTATAAATCAGATATCCACACACTGCTGGCATACAGGTTTTATGGAAGCTCTTTATATAATTAAAATTGTATTGTTCAAATAAAAATGATATGTAGCATATGTGCACTTCTATTATCCATCTGAAATATTTTCTATAGGACAATTGCACAGGTAGCGCTGCTCCGTGTGTATTCTCTGGCAGTGCATCCCTCCAGCAACAAGGAGCATTCCACAATACGGCAAGAGAAAAGGGCCACTGCAACAAGACTCCTGATCAGAACCCTTAACAGTAAGAAAATAATCAGTAGAATAACAAAAAGGCTTTAAAGCAAAACCAAAGCTTGATCCTTGGATTCAATAATGTGCAATTGGCGCTTCAAATGCCCTCTTACCCACAGGGAGGATTCAGCTGCCGTGCTACTAACCGGGGCTCTAATGAGGGGCCACAATTAAGCCCATTTATTCACATCAAGTGTGAACTGTAAGTGGGGCTGCAGTCAGTTGACAGACCTGGGCGCCTTTGTGTTAGAAGAGCCGCTTTTATCCGGCAAACAAAGCCGGAAAAAACACAAGCACCTAATGACCGAATCTCACCATCTCTTCTCAGACGTCCATACACACCAGCCGCAACACACACACAAACACGTATGTGCCTGTGCACAAAGACACACACTCCTCCACCCTCTCTGACAAACTGACTCAAAGGCTCCAACGCGTCCAGGCTGAGTTGAGTCACTGCTTGACAGAACGGTGGGGGCGGGGTTAAGACAGACTGACAGTGGGGCTCCATCTCTATCCTCTTATTAACGCTTAACGAGTGCTTTCCTCATGCAATATTCATCCCCACTAATATCATCCAAGCTCTGAGTCGAGCTTGCTACTTATGTAAGGCAATTATGTAAAATATCAGACAGGGCCCATGATCAGAATCTGACTGGAAGAGAGCTGCGGGACAATGACAGAGAGGAGGAGAGGGCATAACAAGAGTGATCAGGAAGAAGGGGCTGGAAGGTGGTGAGAAACAATCAAAAGACACACAGAATGGGGAAATGAGCTACTTCTGCGTCCTGCAATATGTCTTTATCTGATTGCAGACGGACATCCATCGACGGCGAGTGACCAGTGTCAATAACGCGAACCGTTTCCTCACGTGCACCATCATTCACGCCGGAGACGTCTGAGGACTCCTCAAGGTCAGTTGGGAAGAGCAGAGCAGAGGAACTGATTGTTGTCGCAGGAGGGCTCACATCAGCTCCACTTGACCACTCGTCGACCATTTTTTTTGCAAAACACACACAAGAGGTTTCAGTCGAGTCTCCTCTACACAGAGCACAACCCTGCTTCACCACGTCACTTCCCTCACGTGAACAGCTCCCCCAGACATACACAAATAAACAAATGTACACTGATTTACGTACACTCGCTCACACCCCCACCCCCCCAGGTCAAGGCCCTATGGGGGTCTGCACAGAAATAGGTCATTTGTCACACATGATGTCCCGGGGCAGGGGATGCATTATAGATGAGCCCAAACAGCATGTCTCAGTGAGCACTCACCACACAGCTAGGGACACAGGAGGGAGCAGCAGGAGGTGGGTAAAGAGAGACGACCACTCCTCAGGAAGAGGATACTGGGATGTCGTAAAGTGAGACAAAAATCACTGCTGGCCACATTTCTGTTCGTTAAACCAGGGGAGGAAATCGTTCGGCACAGCTTGATCAAAACTACAACTGCACCTTTCTAAACTCACCACTGAAAGGATAAATATTAATTCAGGGGGCGTCTAATTTGTTATTCTCATTGGTGCAGCTGACCCTATAGCTAGCCATCTGCCTTGCACTCGAGAGGTCCAGAAATCAGCCAATCATTAGTCTTATTATTATGGATTTGATGCTTTGTTTGTAGCCGCAATTCACAACCAGTTTGTGTGTACTTTTGTGCCTTTTTTCCAGATTCATGCAATTCTGTGACTAACAGCCGACAACGCGGACTCAGGAAGTCTGCAGATTTACGCTCTAAACCGCTTTTATTCTCAAAGACAAAGACGCAAGGAGTGAAGTTGTTTGCTATGGTTTCAAACAGGGCCTAAAAGGAAAATGAAATAGAAAGGAGAGGGGCTGTGCTGAGGGAGAAGTGAGTGCAAAGAGTGAGGAATGAGAGAGACTAGACCGCTGTCTTCTGCTGCACCCATCTGTTCTGAGAGTGCAGGTGGAGCCCTATTCACTCTGCTCTGCGTGTGTGTGTTTGCGTGTGTGTGTGTGTGTGTGTGTGTGTGTGTGTGAGTGAAGAGGGGGCAGGAAGAAAGGAAGGGCAGAGAGAAGGAGGGAGTGGAGACATGGAAGGGCAGGGTTGGAAAAGGGAAAGGAGGGAGGGAGGGAGTAGGGGGGGGGGGGGACTCTTGGTGATCTCTCCTGAAGGGGATAATGGGAGAGGAGCGCATTGCAATGGCTGCCATGTAGTACCCTCCCTGCACAATTAGCCAATCAGCAGCGTGCTCTGCCAGCCAGGAGGACGCATAAAAGAAGAACATTGCAGCAGAGGCACAGAAGGAGACTGCGAGAGGAGCAGGGAATTACACACAAAACAGCAGAACCAGAACATCCTCCCTAGGACACACCCTGCCGAGGATCACTGCTTCTCTTTTTTTCCTGAAACATCGCCCACGCCACTCGGAGAGAACGCTCTCCCTCCTCATCATCAGCCAGCAGAAAAGCCCTTTCTACTCATTTTCATCCTATAGAGGACACCTACCATCTCAGAGGGCTGAGATCCCTTGGCGAAGATTGTATTTTTTTCCTTTTTTTGTTTTTTTGTTTTCATTTGGACTCCTGGCAGAAAACACAAGGGTCGTGCAACATAAGGGCCGAAGAGCACATAAGATACTCATCCGTTCAGCTTCAAGACCAGTGCAAAGAAGGACCTAGATTTCTTTCATTGTACGTCAAGAATGGTTACTGTACGTATGACTCTATTTCTTTTATGTTTGCGAGGGGGATGTTGTAGCAGCATGCTCACATTGTATGTCAGCCCTTTGGTGATGGATGTGTTGAAAATCAAATGTACACGTGTGATATGGCAAAACACACAGATTTATCTCACATCTTCCTTGCCTTTGCCGGGGGATGAATATGATTTTAAATGGAGCTCCATGGCTTTAACCGCGTACCAAAACATACAGGAACTAAAGGATTAGTGTCCAATCTGCTATGTAATTCTTATGATATGATTAAGAATCAATAGTGGCACTTAGCAATCTCATACTGAGTGATGCGCCATGCCGGCTGTGCTCCAGCCTGCAGTCATCCTCAGCTATGGATAAAGTCTTTATCCTGCCATTTTAGAAAGCTCCGGCTATTACTCTTCAGCATCAGAGCCACTCTGGCTGTCTAAATGTCGCAGCTGTGAATATACAGTTCCTGAAGGATGCAGGAGTCAAGATTTTAAGAATTCCGCAGGATTAGAGTGATGGAGTGGAGATGGAGAGAAGGAGAGGAGATGAGGGCTTCGGATGGGGGGGTTGGGAGGTAGTGGGCTCGCTTTCTTTGCCTGGCGCAGCACAAGGATGCTGGAGTCGGCTTTCTGAGACAAAACATGATGCCTCGGAGGCTGAGGGCCCATCCAGCGAGGAAAAAGAAGAAGGAGAAAAAAAAGGGTCGAGTCACTCCGGGAGGGGGGATGGGAGGGGGGGTGGAGGATTACGCATCCGCTGGTTTGCACTGAAGCAGGCAAAGTCCAAAATTCCTCAGGGCTCGTCGTTGCGACGCGACCGAGAGTTAAATGGGCTGGAAATCTCGGAGGCCGCGGCGGCGTGTGTATGTAAGGACGCGCACGGACATCTCCATTTTAAAGCGCATTTGCTCCAAGAATCACATCGAGTGTACGTAGCACTACAAGATGGCCATGCGTGCGTTGTGCTGCGCTTGTGGGGTTAAAAAAAAAGAAAAGAAAAGAGGAGACGCGGGCGGTGATAAATTAGCTTTGCTGTGCGCCGACGGCCGGATTGGGCGTGTCTCTGCTGGACCTGAGCACCAAACCAGGGCCTTGGAGCATCAAACGGCCTGTAGCCCATTCTCCGCTTTACCTCTTGACGCATACTGTTGATAGCAGGTTGTTTATCTCAGAACAGCAATTAACTAGAATTACAGAAAGCGGGATATTAACAATACAACGGGAATCAGCGTCACGCACCAGGTCCAACTTTAAAATTAGATATGTGCGCCTTCCCAAAAATCAATAGTTTGATGAATTTTGTGTAATGGCTGATGTAAACTGGGCTGGTATCGACATATCATTAAATGTTAAGGCTATTCAGTCAATGACTAATAATACAAGGAATACATCATAAATATATAACTCAGAGAGAGGATGGGGTGTTAGAGATGGAGGACCGTGAACTTTCAACATCTCGATATTCGGAAAGGGAAAGGTTCACAACATCGAATAAAACAGTGCGAAATGGATATGGACAGCAGGTTGTTTCACCGTGCGTGTGTGTGTGTGTGTGAGAGAGAGAGTCTGGGACTGATGTGCACCTGACGTGCACGTTTCCAGCTCCAGGTCTTTAATTCATCTCAGCGTAGCTTCCCATTGTCCCTCGCAGGCCTCGTAGACGAGCAGTGTCACGGGGGCAGAGGCTGTAGCTCCCCGTCCACATGGTCCGCAGTCCTCCGTGCCTGTACCGCAGTGCCAAGCAAATAAAAGCGTTGAGTCAGATAACCTTTCCGAGGCACTTACACAATTCAAGGACAAGGACAGCCGAGGCCATCACTGTAAACCAGTCTAAACAGGTAAACTGATGCCAGAGCAACAACAGATCCTTTGAAGAACTAAAATCTTAATATCACTGGCTGTTGCTTTTTAAAATTCGAGGCCATTTCACAGACAAAAAGATGTACATATTTTTTGTAGTTGAGAAAACATTGTCTGACTTACACGAGACATTAGATGCAATTATGTAAGCAGTGATTTGCCTCCTGTTGCCTGTGACTACATGTAATTATCAGCAACAAATATAAAACCTGAAAGGAAGAAAGAGAGATTGGGAATGTGTTTTCTGCCTGAGACAGCAAAACCAATTTTCCCTGACAATAATATCCAGGAAACAAATATTAATCATAAAAAAATGGCGTTAAAATTGTTTGAAAATCCTTATTGTCTCTGGTGGATCTATTAACAATGGTGGTTATTCGCCTTTTCCTTCATTGAGAAAAAAAATACAGCTAAATAAGAAAATCGTGTATTGGAAATATATTCACATCAAAAATATACATGGTTGATGATTTTATTTTATATTTTCAAAATTGTTTTTGACTTGGAGCTGGCAACTGTAACAGCCATTGTTCCCGGGGAGTCCTGCAGCCCCTGGCCACAACACAAAGCGCCACTGTTTACATTAATATTCATAGTGCTGCCATAGCCTCTGCGAGGGAGAAGAGGAGGAACGGGTGGCTCTTTTGTTTGGTCGCTTCAATACGTTTATTCAGCAAAAAGGCGCCCCCGGTTCATGAATGCCTGCAGAGCTCACAAGTCTTGCCTTTAAAAAATAAATCAACAACGTCTAAATACGAAAGACACAATAATCGAGGGTTAATCCATCTGACTTAAATGTGTGTTTTTAATCAATATCTAAATTTCAAACGTTTTAAACTCGGCTGAAAATGAAAATAAAAAACGACTCTTTGCTGGTTTCACGGGCCCGTGTGGCCTGAAATGAGACCGTCCGAAAGCCACTCCCTTTTTCAGCACGCTGGATAGCGCCCCGCATGCTACAGGGACTCGTTGGGCGGATTTGTCTCCGCGAGCCTTTGACGTTGTCTGCTTCCATCTTATCAAGGCACAACACACTCGCAGCGCAGAAATCTTTGATAAAATCTTTTATTTTTAGTCTGCCGGGTAGAATGGGAGGCGGTGGGGCTGACACGAGCTGTGACTCCTGTCGTCCTGTTGTTTTACAGCTGCCACCATGATCCCTTAAGCTGCAGAGAGTGTGGCTAATGCCCTTTGTTTGGGATAATCCTGTAATCTGTGTTATTTAGAAGGCTCATTTACACTGAAGCCTTGCGTTTACTTTTGATTTATGCCTTCCCCCAAAAAATAAAATAAAGAAATTATAAAAATTAAAAAAAAATCTTTATATAATGCAATATAACGTGGACTAGAGGCAGGGTTTTGTTAAACGGAGAAACCAGTCTCCTCTTACCATTATTAATACAAAGCTAAACTAAAATCAATATATAGATGTTTGTATTTTTGTTTGATGTTGCAGTGGTACTTAAAACCTAATCCCTCTTGGCCGGGACTGCATGTCAAAGCAAAAATACCAGTAGTGAGCATGTCCTTTTCTTTCACATGTTTCAGTGCACTGACATTTAAATACATTTTATGTTGCTTCTTAATGAAACATTTGGAGCAGAAATTAATTGAGGAGGGGGGGGGGAAGCTGTTTATAAACATCAGAAGACAGAGAAAGATCGACTGCACTCACATTCAGTCATGTAATGCTTCTGTGCTTTGTAATTTAATAGCGTACAGTGTAGGTGGTACATGTGCTTGGCAGTGGAGGCAGGGCGCCTGTTTGCGTGCAAGTCTGGGTTCGTGTGTTTGGCAGGAGGAGGCAGGGCTCCTGTTTGCGTGCAAGTCTGGGACCATGTGTAGGCGATGCTGATGCAGTACATTAAATATTGAGGGAGATCTCACAGAACCCCAAAATAGAAAAAAGCAGCATGGGACACATAGTGCTACCCTAACAACCCCGTAACCTTTTGAATATTTGTAAAGAACATTTTTAAATGATAGTGACCTATTCTTATTGGGTAGTTATTAAGAAATATGTTGGCGATAGAAAGGGTAATGGTTACGCCTTGGATGTCACAGTTACAATGTGCCCCTGGAGTGAGGATGAAATGTCTGTAGCTGGAGTAGATTTATACTGGGCAGGCTGTGAGTAGTCATGCATTTGTAGGCCTTCCTACATCAGACTGACTTTTCCATGTCATAGTAATTAGGTTACTGCAAACTAAACTCTATTACTATTTGATTAGATTTCTGTTGTTGGTGTACAATATAAAATATGTCCGCCCACGGATGAAATAGTCCTCTGTGGTTTTTATCTTTTCTATTTGTTTCACACAACTTCAGAGGACGCTTTTTCTCTCTATTTCTGTACACAAATCTTAGTTGCTGCTTGTGTCAGCCAATCTCAGTGTCCAGCCCTAACTCAGTGGCTCTGAGAATTATATAACTTCACACTGTTCACTAGGGCTGCGCGTTCTGTCACGCTGAGGGTTATTTCAGTTGGCCCTAATATGTGTGTTTTTTTCTTTCTTTCTTCTTCAAAATGCTTTTGTCATATTTGGGACACATTCAGTTACTCATATCTCGAAACAGTCAGATGCATCACATCACACGACAATGTGCTATAGGTCAGTATTACAATTCATATACGATTACAGCTTCATTCCACCTTTTTCTGTCAGCTGGCATTTAAGCTGTATGTTAAACTCTTTACATGATTTTACGTAAGCATCCCTTTTTATGTAAATGTCAGTTTATTTTATTTTATGTGCAGACTTCCTTAACTCTCAACCCTTGTCAACGGTTGTCATTATCAATTTGACAAATTGATATTCACCACATCTGTAGAACCTTGTATATAGGTACATGGTAGGGAAAATGTCTGACCTGTGTATCTGCTCCTAATAAGAACAGACACAGACACACTGAGCTTAAAGCCAGAAAGCCACTCTGCCATTAGAAACAATGCAGTCTTTGAGGGGCCGTTACCTGGGTAACCTGAGTTGAGGTGAGGCTCAAAGCGAGACAGTAGGTTTATGGAGACAAGGGAAAAAGGCACATTAGACAGAGCCAGTCGTGGCTGCTAGAGATGGAGAGAGAAAATCTGAAATGGCACACAGTTTTGAATATATAATAGAAGGAGTGAGTTATTTTAGATACGATAATGGCACTGAAATGGAGCGCAATAGAAGTAAAATAGGTTGGTGGATTAAAAAAATAGTGAACGGTGAAAAGCCGCATTTCCACCCTCAAAAAAAGTCCTCGTCTGTGTCACTGATCATTCCAGGTACCCAATAAAAAAAATACATAAGAGAGCATTAAATACATACTCACCCCTCTCGGGGCATTAGAATCAAGTTGCATATGTTTTAAGAAACAAAAAAGTCATCCAGCCTCCAACACGTTAGGAAATTCCTTCAATATAATTTGTAAATAATTCTAAAGATTCATTAATTAAGTCCCTTTCTTGCATTGGACTCCACTTTAGTCCCCAGGAGTTTAGAGAAGACTCATTTAGTCCTATTGACATACATAACACCCACCAGTTGGAGATCTGTACCAGCTCAAACCCACAATTTAACACGGTAATTTACACTGTCCCCACAAGAACATATTAATACTGTGTATCCAGAGACTTTATAGTGTTTTTGGTGAAAGAAGGAATTCAGGTACCTAAATGTACCAAAGTCCCAAGTGTACACTCAAAAACACACAAATGTACATGTGATTATGTTCCTGAAGATCATATTAGTTGCATGAGTAAACAAAGAGAACCGAACTCTAAACATGCAAACCTATTATCTCTGAGATGGGATATAAATCAGATATCTAACATGAAAATAATTCGGATGCAAATGAAAACAACAGCTTTCGTAAATAAAGAGTTGATATTAAGATTTTGATTATTTGTATCTGATTCAAAAAGCTGAACAAATCCTTACAGTTATTTAGCTTCGATGTCAGACCAAGCAACGACACCACAAGCAGGACAACTTATCATTTTGTAATGATATTTCATGATTCAGAGTAAGAAAAGATGGATGGAGGAGAAAGTGGAGCACGGAGTTTAGTTTCTGACCAAACAGATGTTCCTTGAGACTCTCTTGTGGATCAAATTGAGCTACATGATGTTGCACACAACAGACACAAACACTACACTGTGCACCTACCCAAACCCTTACCCTATTTACAAAAATAAAAGTCAGTTGACCACAAAGACCCCATAGCAAAGTCAGAAGAACAAAAGTGTAATCCTAAATAATTTTTTAAACCAACGTGATGCCCTTCATATATTGCAGCACTAAATCCATTTCACTCTAGCCTTTGTCCGGCGTGTCGACCCCCCGCAACCCCTCACTTCCTCGGCCTTGCGCCAGACTCACATACCACCATCACAACTATCCATCCCCGTGTAATGATGTAATGGTGTTTGACCCTGGAAGAGTGTAGGGGGAGGGGAGGAGTAAGGAAAAAGGGACTGTGACATCTGCAGCACCAGCGGCGAGGAGCGAGAGACGAGGAAAGATGGGGTGAAAAGGGGGAGGGGGGAGGATGATAAATCAGACCATGCATCCATCTCCATTTTAGCAATGCTGATTCCAAACCTTTGCCTCTGACAGTGACATATGGGACAGTCTGTGTTCGTTGTAGCGTGCGTGCCTTCTATTTTTTAATTCATCATTGTGTGCAAATAGCAGATATGCATATTAATACAACCGTCTCACAACTCTGTCCTTTTGTGTTATTTTGTAAAATACAAATCTAACCCCACCCTCTTCCTCAGCAGATAATCAGCACCATGGAAACCCAGGTGTCCAATGGTCCAAGCGGAACCAGTATGCCAAATGGTCCAGTCATCAGCACCAATGGCTCCACAGATGACAGCAAGACCAACCTGATCGTCAACTATCTGCCTCAGAACATGACCCAAGAAGAGTTCAAAAGTTTGTTTGGTAGCATTGGAGAGATTGAATCCTGCAAGCTGGTCAGGGACAAGATAACAGGTACAACGCGTTGTCCACATTGAAAAAAGAATAGTGGTTCAAATGTTTTTATTGATAATACTCAACAACCCTAAGCCTTCCCTGTGTCTCCAGGTCAGAGTTTGGGCTACGGATTTGTAAACTATGTGGATCCAAATGATGCGGACAAGGCCATCAACACACTGAATGGTCTCAAACTACAGACTAAAACAATCAAGGTGAGCAGACCCCTACTCCACGATATTCACTCTTCATTACTTGAATCTACATGGCGTGCTAGACAAAAAGAAAGGAAGTGGAGATTTTGTTAAGGGGGTTGTGCTGGTGTGTGTGTGTGTGGGGGGGGGGGGCTACTGCGAGAGATGGGGACAGACGTGACAGAGGGAGGGGAGGAAAATGGGGAGGAGGAGGCAGAAGGGAGCCGTGGCTAGAACAAAGGAAGTGAGAGAAAAGGGTGAAAAGAGAAGAAGAGAGTGGAGGTCAGAAAGCAAGGGGCGGACAGCATGCCGAGGTTATTGTGATGGAAATGTAATTAGGACGTCTGACTGTGGGTGCACGAGGGTCAGACCAGGTTACCCCATCTGCCTCCAATCGGGGCTAATTAGGGGCCTTCTTTGTCCAAAAATCAGATGAAGGAAGGGGATGGGGGGGGGTAAACTATTAATCACTACTTCCTTTCAACTCCCCCCTACCCCGACCCGATCAAAGTTGATCAAAGATGCAGACAAACTGCAGGATCAAGAAATCAAATTTGGGAGAGAGCAGAGCAGGTGATTTTGCGACAGCTGTCCATGAAAAGGGGCGTTAATCGTGACTTGTGACCGATCAAACAATGAACTATGAGCAGGCTATGCCGAGCACTGGATACGCTTGGAAGAACCAATACACATTTTGTATTGTATGAAATATTGAGTATAAACTTTCAAATACAAGAAGAGTGCTTAAATTGTCAGGGCTAATTATAACAATTTGTTATAACTCTTATGTAAAGGCATTTATTAATTATCTGATGTGTTTAAACACAGATCGCTCCGTCTATAAACAACTTCTTAATATCTAACTACAAATTAAAAAAAAACCTCAATGCCACGGTTTTATATCTCGGCTTTCCATTCAATAGAGAGGGGTGAGGCTGTGAGGGAGGGGGCACAGTAAAATGGTAGGGGGGTTGCTCGGAGAGCAGAATGCCAATGACGGGATTAGAGGCCATATGGGCTTCAGGCACCATCTGTACTATGGGAGCGACGGGGAGAGGGTTAATTATAGGGCAGCCTCTGCTCCCTGAACAGAGCAACTCCCCTCTGACTCGTCCAGAACACCCTAATCACTGCACCACACAACCCTCCTGCTCATACAGTCCGTCTGTGTACACACTGACACTGGTGCTTTGTACTGATGGAGGAAATCAGAACACCTGTATTCATTTGGAAGATAATATACACGCAATGTAATTTGCCCTTTTTTTTTAAACTCAGGCACAAATAAAGCTGTTGGCACAATTTTAATGCTACAAAAAGTTTTTAAAAAACAACAAAACATTTTAACATCACAACAATACACATGCGTTTGCACAGTATGCGGCAGCAGTGTGTATTGAAGTTGTCGAGGATCCTGCCCGTCTTGTGATGCTCTTGCATTGTTTGCTGTTTTGCCAGTGGAGCTGTTCTCTCCCAGAGGAGAGAGACAAAGGAAGGAGGCAGGATAGGGAGGGCAGCTCAGCCTATCTCACACAACACTCACTCTGTCTCTCCTTCACACACAAACACAACACTCCCAACAATGCACTGAACTGGACTATCTACCACACATGTGCTCACATGCGCACATGAACACAATAGCGAGAATGTGTGTAATTGCTTTCACAATGAATCATATATTCCTCGGCACCAGTAGAGTGAGAATCTTCGGAAAGTAGACCAAGAGAAAACCATAAGGGATACAAACACAGACACACCAAAAATGGCTGTGCACTAATTAAGTCGCTGGTGAATTCAGGGATATGCAGCTTCTAGGGCTTTTCTCAGTGCAAATCAAAGCTGACATCTTGGCTTGTTAACTGGTGATTGCTATTCGTTTGGGTAATGGTCACAGTCATGTCTGAGCGTCTCATTGTGGCTCAGTGTGACCTTAAAAGCACTGATTAAATCCACAGATAGCAAAGAGAGAGTTTGAACTGTGGGGGTGGTGAATAAGGAGAAATCAGTGGGAGTCAAAATAAGGACGATGTGCCGGGCCCTCGTTGGGAACTTAATCCACTTAGATCAGGCTACTGACATATTTCCATACTAGAAGTCTCGGTTTTTCTCCCATTGAAGCCCTCTGAGACAAATGCGATTTGGGGATATTTAAATAAAAATGCAATTTTTTATTTACTTAGGTATCATATGCCCGGCCAAGTTCGGCTTCTATTCGTGATGCCAACCTTTATGTAAGTGGACTCCCCAAGACCATGAGCCAGAAAGACATGGAACAGCTGTTCTCCCAATACGGTCGCATCATCACATCCCGCATCCTAGTGGACCAAGTTACAGGTACAACCTCATATCACTTCTGAAGGCTCGATTTATCTTCATGAACTCCATCTACCCCAGTCTAGGAAGCAACAGTTGATGCCAAGGTAGTAACATCGGCTTGTTTTCTCAATCGGAGCAGGCGTATCACGAGGAGTGGGTTTCATCCGGTTTGACAAGCGAAATGAAGCAGAGGAGGCCATCAAAGGTCTGAACGGACAGAAGCCTTTGGGGGCCGCTGAGCCCATCACTGTCAAGTTCGCAAACAACCCCAGCCAGAAGACAGGCCAGGCCTTACTGACTCAGCTGTACCAGACCGCTGCCCGCCGCTACACGGGGCCCCTGCACCACCAGACTCAGCGTTTCAGGTACTAACCTTTGACTCAACCAACCTCAGAGTGTCCATCACTAACCAACAGATAAAAAAAAGTCTATAAAAAGATATTTTTCAAGACCAAATCACAGGTCATCCTGCTCTGTTGCTTTGCTTAAAGAAACTGTCCTTCAAGTGTTTAATGCAATGGGCTAAGTGTGCCGACATTTCGTTGTTTCAGTGTTACATGGGGTCGAGCCTCAACTACACAAGATAATAGCTAAGAGTAAATATTCTTCAGTGTCTATGTTCAAGAACAGTTCAGCAGATGAAGTCGCACAAAGCCAAAAAACAGCAAGTGTGGTGAAATACTACAAGCAGGAAAAACTGAATGGTCAAACGAATCCCAAATGGAAAAACAAACATTTCTGTCACTTTTAACACTCACTAATAACCTGTTCCTTTTCGCAATATTGTTACTTCATAGAAAAGAAGGAAATGGCAATATGACATTGTCCCTCCTTCTCACTCTTTTTCTCTGACTTTCTTCTAAACTGCAGCGTGATCCCTTCACTTGGAAAGGGACCAGATCCAAATAACAGCTCAAAACCAATGTAAGCGACCAGATTTTATCAAGTATAATAAAAAAGCAACGCTAAATAAACTTTGCTTTGAGAAGAATCATACTGAGCCTTTGAGTTTTGCCTGTAGTAATAGGCATGATAGGATTTATGATTATTGAAATTGTAAAAAAATTGGCCACATCTACGTGTTTAATTGCAATTAAAGGCTAAAGCGTTTTTTAAGTCGAAGGTTTCCAGTATGAAATAATCTCACGGAACTTCACAAACAGCTGTTAGATATCCTCTGGGGTTAGTCACTTACTCACTATGGATAATACCTTTTTAATTGGTAGATGTGAATGGCCTTATAGTTTAACTATTAAAATGGGGACCTGTTTTGGAGCTTTTAACAGCTGAACTCCCGTTTAAATACCAGCTGAGGCACGTATTCACTGGAGTATCTGACCAGCCATCAGTTGGTTGGATGGTTTGGGACTGCGGTGCAGTGAAGGATGCCCTCTGGAGGCCAGCTGGTGAAGGAGCAGCATGTTAAAATGACAGCCCCCCTTCCTTGTAGAGCTCATAACTAACTTCTGCATCCCCTTCATTCTCCCTCTTGCGTTGCAGACTCGACAATTTACTAAACGCCAGCTACGGAGTCAAGAGGTAAATGCCAAAGGTGTACTTTCAAAAGCATCCATCCCAAAATCAAACCTCAAACAAAGTGCCCGGAATACCACCTGCTGACTTCATCTCAAAACTAGATGATGGCCATAATTCTTAATGCCCACTCCCCATTTAACCATGTTACAGAAGCAGCCCAGTAATAAAATACAAACTGTAATTGCAGTAGGCAATGATGCAGCCTCCCGACAGCAGGGTATTCTGGCATGGCTTTGTTTAACCTTTTTGTTCGTTTGTTTTAATTAATAGCAATAATTTATCTATGTCTTTATTTATGAACTAACATTGTCAGTTTCAGTTGCTTTAATGTCCCTTTTTTTCACCAGCATGGACATACCAGATTCCGTTTGCGTCTCCTCTGTTTGCTCCAGTTTTTGTATGATTTGGATTCCAATTTGCTTTTCATCCCTCTCTAGGTTTCTGTGTTTTGTTCAATACTGTGATTTCTGTTGAACATTGTGATTCATGCGTTTTAATTCTTCCAGAGGCTTTGGTCAGCAGAGAAATGAGATAATGTGCAGATTGTGGGGGCGTCTGTGTCTAAGGGCATACAGTGTCATTTTGTTTGCAAGTGGGTACTTTGGAACCACTGCAGTGCCCGCATATTTTATGTACTTTCTGTACAGCAGAGGGGATGGAGATGGGTCCCTCGACACAATACCAGACTACAAGCTTTATCATTTCGAACAGATGCCCATATGCCCACTAGAGACAGGATAGGGCACTGAATGCTGTGTTGAACTTCAGAATGACACCCATGGTAGTTCTCCTACTCTCTTCCCCAGATTCTCGCCCATCACCATTGACAGCATGACCAGCCTTGCCGGAGTCAACCTTACTGGTCCAACTGGAGCCGGATGGTGCATCTTTGTGTACAACCTTTCCCCCGAGGCGGACGAGAGCGTCCTGTGGCAGCTCTTTGGGCCTTTCGGCGCCGTTACCAATGTCAAGGTCATCCGTGACTTCACCACCAACAAATGTAAGGGCTTTGGCTTTGTCACCATGACCAACTACGACGAAGCCGCCATGGCCATTGCTAGCCTTAACGGCTACCGCCTGGGTGACCGCGTGCTGCAGGTTTCCTTCAAAACCAGCAAGCAGCACAAGGCCTGAGAGAGAGAGGCTGCTGGCACCAGCTCCTTCGACCTGCAGGGGAAGCTACCTGAGCTCCCCGTGCCATCACTCTACATGGGCCTGGACTGAGTCTCTCTCTGACACATTCTCACACAAATACATAATATATTATTACACAGACATGCAGATAATCACACACACGCACACACATAACCAAACATATCCATACTCGAGCATACACATGTCAGAGTTTCAAACAAACACACTAGTGGAGTTTTTCTTTTCTCTTTACACAACATGCTAGTCCTTCCTTTATTTGCCTGGATTGAATTAGAAGGGGTACGAAGCTGGTTTGTTGGGTAGGGGCAAGAGCTATCTATTTAGGAGACAGTCTAACGAATGTGACAGAGAATGTGTACTGAGTGCTTTGATTGAATTCAGGCAAATAATGAAAACTGATGAACAAAATGATCGAAAAATTTAAATGAAAGAATATGTGCAATTTACCCAAACTCTTACCCCACCATCTCTCCCACTATCTTGCTGGAGAGGATGTAGTCACTTTTTTACACTTGGGCATTTTGAATCAGCGATTTTTTTAGATCAAAGAAAATGAAGTTAAAAAACAGTGTTCTCTTATATACGTCTATTCAAATATAACTATATATTCAATATTTAAGGTGGTTATAATAGCCGAGTATGTAAGCATTTTCTAGAAACTTTGACTACTGTTTCCTGACCTGCAATTAGGTGGTGCCTAGCGTAAAGGCAGTTTCTCTACCCTATGTGAGCTTGTTAGCTCAGACCCAATAATAATTTAGGTTAACGAATTAAAATGAATACTGGTCACAGAAAAGAGTAGTCCAAAGGCCATCAGAATCCCTCTGTCCCTCACAGTCGCACACCGAACAACACAATCGTCACTTATGTATCACAGAAACACTCTTCAGTAACTAGGAAATATACACATATTTAGTCCACAGAAACAAAAGAGAAGTTCCTGTATTTGTTCTTCTAATCTATGCTCAAGATGGATTCAACACAAACAGACTGCGTGTGAACTCAGAGCAGAGTGGCAGGATATCTGCATGGTGACAGTGTTAATTAGTAATTCTCTCGTGGGCAAGGGAGTGACGAATGCGAGGGGAAAACAGTTTCACCATAACACAGCCACGTCCAAAGGAAAATACCGGTGTGTTTTTCACTTTTTGCGCCATTGTTTTTATTGCACCTTTATTTAACATTGTCCACAGGCCATTTTACTTTGCACGACTGTGTCAGCCATGATTCGGTGTGAGATCCCTTTAACTAACATTGGTGTCAAGACATCAAGAAAAAAAGATGCGAAAGAAGACCAGTTTATGTTGTTCCAGCTGACTGCTTTGAATTTGAACATTCCCGTATCAAGAGAAGTTCTTCAGATTTGAATGTTATGATCCCAGTAGCTGCAAAAAATAGCGTAGAGTAAAAAAATGTCGAACAACACACCCATGGTCTGAACAATGGTCGCGGCAGGTCTGCAGAGGGATAGAAACAGATGAGCAAAAACTCAAGAGCACCGGTATTATTCTTCAGTCTAGTGCACACATAGAAGCTACCTCAGCAAATGAGGTCAAAGTTTTGCATTTCAGCAGAATACATGCGCTCCACAGTAACAACATGCACAGAGCAGATAGAGAGGACTGCAGTTTATAATGGCTGAACCTTTATAAAGCTGACTTCAGAGTCACATGTGTGAGCAGAGATATCTGGCGATGTTAAAATTATCGCTGATCCTTTGAGGAGAAAAGATTACCAGTTCCTTCAGCTTTTTCCAAATGCTCTTTCCTCAGTTTTATTTACAACCCCCTCTATTCTCTTAAAAGCTTCCTGCCCTCTCATAAGATGACTGTACGACAGCGAGACCGCAAATAAGTGTCACAATTATATTTCTGTTTACAACAGAAAGCTGCTCATTTATTCGCCTCAGATCTATTTGGCACTGCCACGAAAATAGCATTTCTCAAAATATCCTCAGCCCAATTGCATGAAAATTATTTATGGCACCCTGATGAAACATTAAGGCCATTCTGCCGAGTTGAATTGTCTGCTAAAGACCAGACTTAAGATTTCCATGGGGAGAGCTGTCTTTCAATATCAAGACATCTGCACATGATAATAGATAAAACAAGGTCAAATATATTCAAGACATGTTGCTTTTGCTTTTCTAAATGACGCTGTGTTAGCCAAAGAGGACGATCTCTTTGAAAGGATTACATTAGAGATAAATCTATTTTTATACATACAAAAGAACAAGACCTTGTGCTGAATTTTTACAGATTCTTAAGCTTGGAAAAATTGGGACATCGCATGGCTTTATTTTAAACCCTCTGATCTTCGCAGAGCAAGGGGGAACAAGCATGCGGTGTTTGGGTGGGGGGTGTAGGAAGGGGAAAAGGAAACATTGTATCTCGTAAAAAAAAACATTCAACCGATTGAAAAGAAAACCAATTTGGCATAACAAGAGGAAGATTTACCAGTTAGGGGTGTCACCTGACAGACACATCTCTACTTCTGAGTGCTTAAACACGCTCACATCGCTCGTCCTGAAGTTGTGTACAGTGCTGCTTCAACGATGGTGCAGTGAAGTGAAGTTCTTTGACCTGAGAATCCCAGACAGAGCTGCAGCGAAGGCAGCTCATTGGCTCAGCTGAAAAAACGGAATCGCTGCTTGCAAATAAAAAAATAAATAAGAGAAAGAACGCAGACTCAAACAGGTTCGCCAATTAAAAACAAACATTGAGCATGATTATTACGATTAGGTAGATTTGATTTTTGCCAAAGAATTGCTTTGCAAGTCAGTACCAAGAAGGATGATTAAGACTAACTATATTATTCCCAGAGTAATTGCTGTACAAATCTATGTTATTTATTGAATAAGGACCCTCTACAATTTCCGTTATCGTTACTTTTAAATATCTAAGTTGCGCATATCAGTTTGCATTTGTAAATCCTAAAACCACTAAACCAAATGCTAACATGAAACAGCTGCAAGCATTCTCATTTGCACACATTTCATGCACACACCGAATGATGAAAAAGGCATATCAAAAATAAATTGTGATGAATCGATTCACCTATTGACAAAAGACGAAAAGTCATATCCGTCCGTCTAATGTATTTCCCCCCGACATTTATATCATCTGCTTTGTCTTGTGACCAGTTTAATCGTTTAAAACCATCAACATTGCACCAGTTCAAATACTGACTCTGGCATCTTTCAATCTGACTCATACTGTTTCACTTCCCGAAATAACTCGGAATGACTGTAGCTGGCGTGTCCGGAGCTGACCACACAAAAGAGCTAATGGAGCTATTTTGAGATGAGCAATTTGCAAGAGATAGCAGAGTAGGGCTGAGAACTTGATGAGACCAGTGATAGACGTGAGGAACAACCGAGATAACAGGCCGGGTTGAACTGCAGCTGGAGTCGTTTGCCCAGCCATGTCCGATGTAGTACAGTCAAGCCACAGACCAAACTCACAGCCCGAAACAACCTTTCATTCACAGTCTACACAAAGACCTACACCTATTGTACAGTAGAGAGTGAAGGACCATGGCAGGAAACAGTACTACACTGCTTGAGCAACAACAATAATCATTTAAAAAGACAAAAAAACTTTCCTATGGAACAGTAAGTGCAATGTGCTTTGTTTTTATATTGACTGAGAACAAATGATATATATTTTTAAAAAAAGAAATTAAACGTCACACTGAAAAGGTTTGCGGAAAGAGCGAAAGGAGCAAAAGTTTGGACAAAGAACCATTGGAAATGAGCAGACTCATTCGAGAAAAAAATTCAAACGAGCAATGAGAGCTGTGATCGACAAAATTTTCACAATCACTTCCTCAGCCCCTAATTTGTGCTCTGACCATGCAAGCTCAAACAAATTGCGTATTTGGCTGACCTAATAGAGCAAATCTCGATGACCTTGAAAGGAATACTGTCTAATATATCATCAGTTTTAGCCCATGTCAATTTCAAATATCATTTTATTTTCCTGTAACTTATTGATTTCATTTACATATCCAGACTCACTTGTTAAATTAGCGTATTTGTGTTGTTGATGTTGCCATAGAGAACACACATGGGTCAAATATTATGTTTGGTTGCATTGATTGGGTACAGTTTGTTATTTTTCTTCCATTACTTAATTAGTTGCAGTTTTTACAGTGTATGCAGATTTTAGACTTAGTTAGATTTTTTGATTTCAATCAAACTGTGTTCAATTGTGTTTGTAAAAGTCTGTGGTAGCTTTTGTTGCAACATAAAATAATTTAAACAGAAAAAATTCAAAATAGCGCCAACAAACTTGTATTATTTGGGCGACTTTAAGCTTGTAGTCTTAACTTATTGTTAACTTAAAAACTATTTATTATGATTATTATTATTGCCTCGTATAAAGTATGTTTTGTGTATATTTATGGTTTATTTCATTATATTTGCAAGTTTAAAAGATTTTAAGTTTGCCAAAATTGTGGTTACACCATTTCGTTTCTTAAAAAGGGGGACAAATAGAAAAACAGCTTTAGAAGTACGATTTGGAAACGTTCTCCATAGTCAAAGAATGCACTGCTATATTTAACTAATTGAAGTGTATAAACATACATGCTGTGTGCTAGATGTTATGCCTTTACTGCCTGTGTTCTGTTTGTCTTGTTAAATGAAACTCTTTTAATTATTTAATCTAATCACAGTCTTGTTTTTTCAACCACTCGGTGAACCCCTGAGACGCGGGACAGCCCCCTGTAGTGAGGCTTTGGGCCATTTGAGGGTCAAGCATTTAGCCAGTAACAGGGGAGCTGTCCTGGGTTTGTTAAGCTCTCAAGATGCTTTCCTGTTTATGCTGATGGGTCAATCCAATTCAAACATACAAATATAAAAGGGGTTTTGTGTCTGTTAAAGCATTGTAATACTGAGATCATCAGTATCAATATCAATTTGTGCGACCGAAACAAAAGATGTTCTTTGGAAACCCAGCCTGGCATAAATAAAGCAGGGCTCAGAAAAGCTGCAGGAAGGTTTTCTTGGGAGTCTCTAGGGTAGTAAAGGGGGGAGTGGTCCTTCTGTTTCTCAACCAACTGTATTTTGTGTCTATTTATTTAGAAGAGGGGACGCAGTAACTTAGTGATGTTTTTCTTACATTTTCCTGGAATGGTAGAACAAATCAAAGGTGAAAATGATCAAAACAGTTCCGCTGACACCACTATCAGCGGAAGAAATACAAAATCTCATACTTCCAAACATGACCAAATGAACAATGTCAAAATTTAACAAAGAAAAAAAAAACCTTTCAGTTTAGTCTAGGATATTTATTACTGGGATTTCAGCTGAAGACGCTTGAAGACTTTTTCATGGAATTGTTTAATTATTTGTACTTTACATGCCAGAAAAAAATAAAAGTTACAAATATGAATGACTGGATTTTTTTTATTGACTGTGAAAAAAACAAAAACATTTTAACCGTTTTGTGTACACGTGTATTCGGGCTGGTGTTTGGGCACTCGTCTTGCTAAGTTCTACAGATACATACTACATATTTAACACGTTTCTGTGTCACTTGGACTATGGGCAGAGAAGGTCTCTGGTTAGTCTCTGGTTCGACTCCACGGAGAAACAACAAAAGACGAACCTGGATTGATCTGCCCAAAAAAATCCAAGAGTCTCCCTACCCTGTCTAGTGCCCCTGAGCAAGGCACCTTACTCCAACATCTGCTCCCCGAGCGCTGTACATGGCTGCTCACTGCTCTGTGTGTCCTGCATCAGATGGGTCAAAAGCAGAGATTAAATTTCCCTACCTGCATGAGTGTGACTTTGCATGTCTGTGCATGTGTTTGGGACAAATAAATGCATCTTAAATGCATCTTAGTTATGTAGCATGTCTTTTGATAAGTGGGTACATATTATATAATATTTTAATGAATGCAGACAAAGTGGTGTACTAAATGTTTTAGCTGTTAGAAAGAAGGAACAGAGGAAGAAGTAACTGCTTCTAAACATAGCTTCTTTCCAACATTTTATTTACAGTTTTCATGTTTTGGAAATGTATTTAATTATTATTACTACAACTACTATTTAAAACTGTATATACCATAATTGGAAGCCACCACTAACATAACACAATAAGTATAGGCTCTGATGAATTACAAATGGACAAAGTTGTTTGGAATTTGATAAAAGCAGTTTATTTCATAACAATGGAATGACACCACATCTGACACAAATTGGAAAATCAAAAAAAACATGTAGTGGAAGTTGGAAGTGTAGATGACTACGTGGAATTTCCATCATTTGTTCTGAGCTGTTAACCAACAACAAGGTGATGCCGCTCACAGCAAGGTGTGGTCCCTCAGGAACAACCTGTCAAAAAAATAATACAGCACACGCTATCATTTCTGTGGCTTGTTTGCTGAAGTCCTGACTTTGCAGTTGTTAAATGGGAAGAGAAGTTTAGCTGCAATTAATCCCTATAGGTTTATTATGTGAAGAATAAGCATTTACAACAGTGATGGATCCACTTCTTGTGCTTTATCTGTGCTCTGAATTTAACTGTTTTTTTTCAGATCGTTTTGTCCCAGACCTTTTAACTGCTACAATTTAAAGTGGTTAAAAAGACCTTCAGTCCTCCTTACTATCTTCATCATAAAGATCAGCTTTGTTCAAATTCATAGGAGCCATTGAAAGAAAATCAGCTAAAACTTCAATTTTAAAACTGAATAAGTAAGAGTAGCCTTTTTATAATCTTTGTTTATTTCAAGATAAGCTTCATGTGATATATAATTTGTACAGCAACAGGGTTGAGTCTCACAGGAATATATCAATAGACACAACACTAGATCTAGTCAGGGTAATGTTGGGACCACTAGAAAGGTATTTATATGGTACATGATATATATTGTAAAATATTGGATTATATCAATGCATTAGAGTAAATTGTGGAACAGGTTTCTGTAGTAATGGATGGATGCAAGACATCACGAGTAAGGCAAACGCATATGTTACAAGATTGTTTACAGGTTTCCGGACCCAAAGTGCAGTTCAGTGTTACTCAACCATTTAGTGCATTGTTACAAATTCTTACCATTAATTAATTCTTAATCCTCTGAACTTGACAACTACAATGAACTCAAATGCTGTAGCCATTACATTCATCCTGTTGCTGTCCTGCTCTTCTTCTAAAGTGAAGCACAAGGAGTTTCCTTTGCAAACAAACTGACTGTCACTTGTTTTTATTTTTGTTTTAGTGAGCCCCATGAGGAAATTGAGATCAGTTCATATTTAATGAAGTATAATAATGGTCAGAAACATGACTCAATTGAAATCCCCTTTCAGGAGATTGAAAGGGTCCCTGCAGAAATTCATATGTGCGTCATGTCAGAGTGTTTTGCAAGAAACAAAAAAAAGTTAAGATTTACTCACATATTAAAATGGACCTAGAGCTCTTCGTGCCCACGCAGCCCTGAATCCAGGTTTGGAGGCTCTTTGCAGATGGCAGGGCTGAAGAACTCCATCAGGTATTCACAGCGACTGGGCTCTGAGGTAGATGTCACAACGGTTTCCTTTCCACATGTTAATTTAACCTAAGGGAGCAAGATCAAAAATTTCCTCATGTGTTGTCAAAGGAGAAACAGATATCAGGGAGTAAAATCAAGCACAGAAAAGATCGTGTCTGGTCTGGCTGGCTGAGACTCACCATGGTGGACCTGTTAGGGCCTTGCCAGCATCCTGTTCCTTGTTCATACTTCATCATAGAATATATGTTATCTTCAGGACCTGCCCATTTCCCCCACGTTCTGCAGAAAGAAAAGGAAAGTACAGTCAATTGTCTGAAGAACACTGCAAATGTATAGAAAGAACAGAAACAAGGGGGAACAACATCTTACCCCAGGTTGGTTTCAGATCCACCATACTTGGGCTTCTGGGATACTCTGTTGAACGGACAGAGCCTGTATATGTACCTGAAAGCAACGGATGGACTTAGACCTTCAGAAGTAGGAACTTACAGAATAAGGACTGCAAAAACAGCTAGTGTTCACATACTCGCTAGTAGACAACTCATAACACTGGTTGTAGAGATGGGCAAATTCAGCATCGGGTCCAAAGTCAAAGGAAATTTCCTTCTCAATGTTCCTGGAAACCAAAAGCAAATCCAAGAAATCATCTTTTTTGTATTTTACTGACTTTAAATATTAAAACACACTGATCATGAAAAAATAACCAACTATTGCTGTTGAAAGTTTGACTGAAAAACACTGATTGCATTATTGGGAAAGAAGCTCAACCGCATCCAGAATTGTAACTCACTTGATCTGATCATCCACTTCCCGGAGAGCTCTCTCAGCCTCATCAAAGTCATCCCTGGCTTTCTGAGCAGCTACGAATCAGATACCCAGAATAAATGCTTTTGTATTAAACAAGCAACCGACCATCATTCATATAAAAGGCAATATAGCTGTTCAATAAATCCCCTTGTTTTCCACATAAGCATTTATTGATTTTACCAGAATGATATAATGTATTTTATATGATGGCAGATTAACATTCAAAATCACATCTCTACTTTTTCCCTGGAACTTTACAGCGTGACTCACTCACTCAAAGATGAGGACTGCTTGAGTCATTCACTTACCATCAATAAGGTTTTGCGTTTCTTGGTCATATGCCGGCATAGTGCCCTCAGCGTCATCATCCTTCTTTTCTGGAGTTGCCTCTGTAGGAGGGGCCTGCATATCAAACACAGATGAGAATGACTCACTGAAATGAACTTGGAGTCATCCAGTATTAAGTTTGATAGAGAAAGTCGGTGGGCTTACCTTATAGTCTGCATCATCTGTGTCGTCATCCTCGTCTTCTTCATCCTCCTCCTCTTCATCCTCTGGGATGTCGTCTTCAGGGTACTGCTCAGAGTCGTTGTCTGGGACTGGCTCCCTCGTCTCCTCCTGTGGAGTCTCCACTGGTGCTTGTGTGTCTATGGAGGCCTGTTGGCAAAGAGTCACACATTAGAGCAGCAGAGGCTTTCACACACGAGTTTAGTGAAATAATGACCAGGTTGTTACCTCTGATATGTATTTTTCTTTGATGGTATTCCAAACAGCCTCAAATCCTACTGGGTCCACACGATCCACTCCTCCCAATATTTCCTGAACAAACCAAGGACAAAACTCACATTTGAATCGGTTCAGCTTCTGAATTTTTAAATACTTTGGAACAACACAAGAGGAAAACATTTACCTGAGCCTCTTCTTCAGTGAAGGATTCATCTGAATCTGGATTGAGCTCAGGATGGGAAAGAAGCTCAGTCACTGAGATGCTGAGAAACAAAAGTAAATAATTCCTTATGTTAGTCAAGTCAAGTGTAGATAAGAACAGCTAACTTTTCAAAGAGCAATAATCTAGTGTCAGACATTTTTGCTCAGAAAATATAGTGATCTCTCAGTTAAACAAGACAAATAAAACTGTTACAGATTTAGAAATTGTGTTTTGTCTTCTATGCACAACATCATGTTGTTTTTTGTTTTGAAAGTTGCCCCACAGCCTCACTACACAATGACTTTTCACTCATTATGGATGCTAATAATTTTGGAGGCCACTAATACTCACAAGCCATCAGCATCATCATCCAGTTCAAGAAATACAGCAACTATTCTTGCCTTGTCCTTCTCCATACGAATGAGAGCTTTTTGTTCTGAAACAAATATGTTACATTATCAGTGAATTTTATCACACATGAGAATCTATTGAATATTACGTAATTATTTTTGTTTAGACAAGAAGTTCTTTCATCTAAATCTAATTAAAAAAAATAGACAATAGTATCTGTAACGTGATATTCAGGGCAAACGATAGACGATGTACTTTCATATCTTCATTTACCTTCCCAGGCCTTCAGATGGCGCTCTTTAGCTACTTTCTCTGGCTCCTCTGCAGCCTCCTTTATAGTTCTCATAGCCTCAACCTTCTCTTCCAGATCCTTCTTACTGACCTCAACTTCAACGAGTTTGGCCTGATGAGACAAATTAGAAAAGGTTTTTGAAATACCGTAAAAAAAATTTAACTTATGAAACAATGTATTGCAACAATTGATTCAATGACATCTCAGAGTTCACAATGGCAACAGTAAAAAAATAACTGCAGTTTGCCACTAATAAGTCTTGTTAGACGTTACATATTTTGGGACTCTGAAGTAAACTCAATATTTTTTTCTTACGAACATTTAGTGTCTAAATGAGTTCACACCTTCTTATCCTCTATGCCCCTCTTGGCCTCTTGGATTAGTTGTTGTTTAAGCAAAAAACCCTCCTTAGCGATCTCTGCCATCTTCTGCATGCTCTCCCTCTCTTTGCGCCCCATCTCCCTGCAAGATAAAACATGATGTTAAAAAATAAGCAAACAAACCACTTCACATTGTCTGGAAACTTCATGTAAAGCACATGAAGAACATGCGTATGCTGTATGAAGAAATCAGGTTAAGACTGTAAGCATCCCACCTGCAGGTGTTCTGACAGGCAGCGCCGCTGTTGTACTCGTCTGTTGTGTCACAGCAGTCTGGGGAAAAAACAATGACATTACAAAAAACCCTGACCACTCAAAACACTTGAAAAGGAACTAGTCTGCAAAGCTTCAAACTCATACCACAGATGCCGTCGTTAATGCGGGACGAGGGGATGAAGGCCGGGTTGAAACCTGCATTGGTGCAGTGGAAGCTGCCATTGGGACAGGCAGCAGTGCCTGCAATTAAATTGCGATATCAAATATAAAAAACTGCTTTATTATACTGAATAGAAAAGTCCAGGCGTATCTCCGGGATGCAGGATGTACGAACCTGGCTCATCTGAGCCGTCCCGGCAGTCACAGTAGTCATCATTCACTCTGTCAAAGGGAATAGTGCGGGAGCCATCCAGGCAAGTAAACGGTTTGCCCTCTTCATAGAACTGCCGTTCTGTCAAGGAGGGTGAACAAAGGAATAAAGTAAATACCGTGACAGCTACAAAACTGGAGAGAACAGAGCTTTCATCAGATTTACAGATGAATATCAAAGTTTGGGCATCCCTCTGGATTTCACACCTAGTGATGAAGCAAGAGGACGTAAATACAATCCTGGTTTAGTACCAAAGAGTTGTCAGGATAATTGCAAATTGAAAATAGATGTATTTTCTTGAATTTAAAAAAAACAATAGTATTGACTATAATCACGTTGTCTAAATGATAACGCTCTAAACTGCATACACTTATTTGGCCACACGTGTAATTATTCAGTTACAAGCTACAATAAACATTTCTCTGGAGGTTCTGGAGAATAATCAGTTTTTGGCCCAACACCAGCAGCACACAGGCTCAAAGAGAGGCTCTCTTTCTCTGTTGAACTTTAAACTTTAAATATCTAACTAGCCCAAGGGCACCAACAATTAAACCGTGAAGTCTCCTCATGGGTTTTATAGAGGCTTACTTGATAGAGGGACACCCCGAGGGCGAAGCACTTCCACCGCAGAGACCCCGACACCCAGCAGCAGCAGGAGGAGGAGGTGGTGACAGACATGACAGGACATCCTGATGGTTCTGCTCTACACTGGGTCAGATGTTAGGGAGATGCACTGGAACCGCCTGTAAATAACAAACATGATGTAGATAAACTCAAGGAAACCCCAGTGACAACCACAAACATCGGCATTAGTCGCCAGCTTGCTTGACAGAAGGTGCTGACTCAGTTGGCGATGGAGCTAATGGATGAATGCTAACTTCATCCCAAAGAACTTTAGCTCCGAGCAAAATACATACATCGGTAAAATACTAACCACACGTACGTTGTTGAAGTAAAGGCACCAATACCGTGAGCGAGCAGGGTTAACGAGGCAGAAAGAGCCGAAGACAGCTTCAGTGAGTGGTTCTTTCTCCAGAGAACAAGCTAATAGCTAATCTTCACCGGACACCGCACCGACTTCCGGGTCAACAACGCGCATGCGTACACCCCAGCCCCCGTCGCGCCATCTTGTCTCATTCTGATTGGACGACTGGTCGGTTTCGCGTCCGTGATTGGCGGAGAGCGGTGGCACCTGTCTGTAGTGGAGGATTATGGGTGCAGGTGAGGATGCAGCCATCTCGTGTCAGAGTCAGAGTCTTATGGCAAGCCGATTGAGCATTTATCCCATATCCTTGATATCAAGTTTCAGTCCCCTCCACTAGTTCGGTCATTGTCAGCACTAGTTGGACATTTGGTCGCACTAGTTCGGCATTTTAACTAGCTTACTAGTGAGCTGCAAAAGCTCTGACATGTAAGCTAGTCAAACATGGATTCAGCTTACTAGTAAACTAGTGGCCTCCAATTTTCTGCACTAGTAAACTAGTGGGAGCCCAAATGCACACTAGTTAACTAGTGCAGCCAAAAAAACCACTAGTTTACTAGTAAGCTGAATCCATGTTTGACTAGCTTACATGTCAGAGCTTTTGCAGCTCACTAGTAAGCTAATAACACTTTCAGCATTACTAGTTCGGTCCAAAGGGCCACCAGTGCAGCAAAAAGCCCACTAGTAGAGACTTTGGCTCTACTAGTGCGGCACACAGTTTTACTAGTAAGGTTTCTGTTTTAACTAGTTGAACAAAAGTGCCACTAGTTGCTGAAACAGAGTGACTAGTACGATTTTTTTGTTCAACTAGTTCAGTAAAATGCCGAACTAGTGCGACCAAATGTACAACTAGTGCTGACAATGACTGAACTAGTGGAGGGGACTGAAACTTGATATCAAGGATATGGAATAAATGCTCAATCGGCTTGCCATAGAGTCTGAACTATTTACACACTGTGAGTAATATCAACAGATGAATGAATAACTTCGAATTACAAACGTATCATTTATTCATCGAACGTGCAGGTTGGTGCAAAAATCTAAAGTAGAAGGGGGGGGGTGCTTTTTATTTTTCATTGAACACTGTGCAACATACAATCAAACAAGAAAAAAATTATAAACAGTCAAATATTCTTTGTAGCTATCAAAGCACCGGCTTCCCTACATATAGTAATGTTGGTCTTCTTCTGTGTATTTAGACTGTTTCATATTCTCTTCTTTAAGTCCCAAACCGTCTCCATGATGTTGAAACTCGGGCTCTGTGGGGGCCACGCCATCTGACTCCAGAACAAGAAGTCAGAAACATAGATTATGTGTTTGGGATCATTGTTGTGCAGGAGTTCCAGGTGGCACTATGTGATGGATCTGAACACCTTTGCACAGTACCTCATTTCACGATATATTTTTTTTAAACAATCAGCCATATATGTTCTGCAAGCATATCCTAATATGAATGAAGCCATATATGTTTTACAGTCTGTGTGCATGTGTATGTCTGACCCAACAGAGGATTAAGACTGAAAGCCGGCTGGGACTTGAAAAGCCAATAAGCACCAAGGGGTGTTGCCTGCAACATCTAGTGAGTACTACACTTTGCTACAGTCAGGAGCCCCTGGACTATTGAATGAATAATATGAATGCAAATAATACGTACAAACAATAAAGTAAAATGCTGACAAATGAACTGTAAAAGCAGCAAACATGACAACGGGGTTGCATTTGATATAAAAATCTTACTTTATTTGTATTTTTAACACACTTTACAGTACTGAACAGTGAAATAAAAGAAAAATATACTGATATACTTTAATAGTTTTTTATATAGATGTTTGCTTATTAAATGCATTTATTCACAAAATGACACCTCAGCTCTGTCAAGAGGAAAAAAACTTTCATAAAAATAATATAATAAAAAATAACTTGGACACATTTTACACATTACAGCAAGATCATTTACAAATATTACAATCATTTCATGTAGTTTTTTTCCCTTGAATAATCGTTCTTATTTGTGAACAAACACATGAATTAAAGCCCAGAGATTTCTTCTCAGAGGGAGTCAGTCTGCGACAAGGAGCTGACAGCAGCCCCGATGGGAACCAGCTCGTTAGGCCACCATGGGACGGACATTGAGGCTCTCAGGCTAGTAATTAAAGTTACTAAGAAACAGAGGTGAAGTCCAGAGTCAAATAAGGACACATTTATCTATTTGAACACGTCACATCGTATGTGACTCCATCGGCCTGCGTTTGACTTTATCAGACAAAGAAGTTCAATCTCACTTGGATGATAAGGAGAGAAGGACTAGTTTGTTTGATTATGCCTCTAGACAGGGGTCAACGTTGACTGCTGCACAATGAGGGTTTGTGGTTTGGCCCAATGGGAGAGAATCAACAAGTGACTGTGCCAATGAGCAAACCCAGTCCCACACTGTCTGCCTCAAAACCTGACGAAATAAAGTGCTGGTACAAAGGGATTCATTTTTTTAACAATAAATGTGCACAATTTAAAAAAAAGTGACAGAATGTTGGAACAAGTGAGCAAAAATAGAACGAATGAAAACGTGAGGATGTGGCCTGCAGTGCTTCAGTGTTTCACTCAACAACCTCAAGTGGTTATTTTTCAATCATTAGGACTTGGATAAATTTATAATTTACAATCCAATATTACATTATGTACAAGAGTGGTAATGCTTATAGCTATTATCGTCATAAACACGTGATTCATTTTCCAGACCATCCACCAGAATGATATAAAAATAAACTGTACACAAACTGTTCAAAGAAAACACTTCCCATGGTTTTCTTTTCATCATTTAAAAAGAATGGCAGCAATCAATCAATTGAATAATTTTTCTTAATAAGAAACAATTGCTACAGTATCGTGTTTGTATGGCAATTCAATATTAATGTTTTTATAGCTTATGACAGAACAAGAAGCCACAAAAACAAAGCAACATCGTTAAAAGTAAAAGGCTGATGCATACGGGAATCTTTTTTTTATTCTTAGTGACTGCAAGAGTAATCCTGGATTCCCATTCCACCAGTAGAAAGCCTGTGTGGTGGCCCCGCAGCTCTGCTCCATCCTGCGACGGAGCAGGTCAAACACACAGGCTACTGTTGCACCGAGCTGTGGCGTCTTCAGATGAGCTCAGTTTCTGACCTGCAGGAACTTGCCCTTACCCTCTAAAGATCCACACTCATGTTCTTAACAATAATTATTAATAGTCTTACCCTGTGAGAAAACAAACACCTAAACAGACTGTGACCTATTTAATCTGTGCTGATCGGACCCTATAAACACCGTTCGAAGACATGTGCTGATGCCAGGGAGTGAATGCACACAACACATATGACAACACCTTCAGCGTCCTGCCACCTCTTTCTGTAACTCACCCGCTTACTCATGACCACACACACAACCAGCCACGCAAACAGACTCACACAAGCCTTAACTCCATCACGTCAGTGAATGAATATCTGGTCAGATTCCAAACAAAAGGACGTCCATATTCATTTTCATCACCTGTAAAACTCACCGTCGTCGTCATTTCACCATCCTGATAAAAACAAAACCCAAACACAGAAACAACATTACAACTAATTGGCAGCAATGTTTCCCTTTCCCCTCTGAATGCAATGCTGGATACATCGTGTATAGACTCACTGATACTCACAGAAATAAATATACAGACGTGATATAAATATACTGGGATATCTATTATATATCTTAGAAATCTACATACTCGCAGGTATGAATCCTGCTTCTGACATTAAGGCAAAAAAGCATCAAACATGACAAGGATGTTGAGGGACTTTCAGACCTCCTTTTGGCCGTGTCACGCTTTCTTTCCCTGACATTCTGCCTTCAGCGTTCCTTCAAATCACTCCACGCACCGATGTTTCTCATCCTTTACTTTGGCGAGAACTGTTTGGGTATGAGGAGACGTGAACGCACGAGTGCAAGTGGGATGTGGGATGAGCGAGTGAGTGGAGATTTGTTCTGCTGAGGAAATAATTAAATATCCCTTCAACATATTAAGCAAGTGCTAAATAGAAAATAGGCAAAACTTATGCTTCCAAGCATCTCATGGCTTATTATTAGAAAGTAAAAAAAAAAATCATTCTAATAAGAAAGAACCATAAGCTGGAAAGAGTCCACTGGGGGGCTGTGGTGGTGATGGTAGTGATTGCTCTGCATCTAGAGTTCTGAGTTATTGTATCACCAGAAGAGCAACGAAAGGAAGACTTACAGCGTAAAACATGTCACCACAGAAACTGTACGTGTGAGATACACACCACAATACTATGAACAATAAAGAGAGATCTTGAACGAGAGACAATCAAAAATGACAACAAAAATCAGACACTCCTGTCCCACAATGCATTGCTTCACGACAGCTCCAATCAGGAAGCTGGTGTTTCAGAAAGGCACAGAGCCATCTTGCACCAGTAGCACTCTCCTCGTAAAGGGAAAAGGGGTATGGGACCTGGAGGCCCCTTCGTCGCAGCATCTTCCTTTCCTTAAATTGTATTTCTTCCTCTCTCCTCTTCCTCCTCCAACTCTGTGGATTCTCGAATTTTTTCTTTCCGACAGAAATGGAAAAAAAAAAAGTCACTTGGACTGTGGCTTTTCTGAGGAGAACGGTTTCTGTTGAGATTCTAACAAACATGAATTACTAATACTGACTGACACTAGTTAATACTTCGTTAAGAGATGGCTTTTTCCAAAGAGATTCTTTACTGATCAGTGTCCCTCATGTAAATGCACACATACAAACATACAGTCAAGTGTGTGTGTGTGTGTACATATGGACTACATTGTCCCGCATGACAAATGCAGGCACACACACATTGCATTGATGTGTTCTTTGTGACTCCTGCTCTTGTGTCTCATATGTGCGTATGTCACTTCATGTGTGTTTATGTGTGTGCATTTCCAGTCCCAGAGTGCTACGCCGTCTTCAGTTGCCCTTCGATAATGCTCCTCTAAATTCCCCTCAGGTCAAAGTTCATCGTGAAAATATGCCGAAGGACTTGTCGCCGCTCCAAATCTACAGTTGCTGTGTAATTAACTTCTCTTTAAGCGATTTTTTATTTTTCCCTTTTTGAAAAATATATTTAAAGGTCTGTATTGTCATTGCAGTCTTATTTGTTCTTGGTTTGGCCATGGAAAGGATAAACAAGTTAATGTGTGCAAGTGAGGAGGGAGATGCAGGAGCAGAACTCATGTATCTTCAGCTTGTGAAGAAGAATCCTCGTCTTCCTCTACAGGACTTGTGTCAGAAAGTCTCTCCTTTTCCAATGTCACCTCCAGATGAGTCTTCAGTTCCTCCTCCTGCTCATCCCCCACCTCCTCTTCATCCATCGCCACCTCGTCTTCTTCTTCTATTGTGTCCTCAATTTCCTCCACAGCCATTGTTTCTTCCTCTTCTTCTTTTTTATCCTCCTCCTCTGCCTGAATGACCTGCACCACGTGGTTTGGTGTGGGCTTGTCACCCTCGTCTCCCTGATCTATCGGAGAACTGTCTTCAAGGGTGAGCTCAAACTGAAACTTGTCCATGCAGACGTTCAGATCCTTGTCAACAGGAGGTGGCGAGGGGCTTTGTGGGATATTACTCTGGTACCAGTCCCTGTTGTCCTCCAGAGTGTCCAAGATGTCCTGGGCATCGGGGTGCACCAGGTCGCCCCATGTCTCCCACAGCGGGTGGACAATGTAGTCGATGAATCCCACCTGAATCAAGAGAAGAAGCGTATCACTCACATGTCAACTAAAGCACAGGGGTGTCATTTTCAAATGCTGCAAATCGGCATTAAAATGTATGAGGGTGACTGCTGTGATCAGAGATGATGGATCACTCTCTGTGCTGGACTTATCGCCCCACCTTCAGCATTAACAGATATCCTGTTGCGTGTTTCAGTGCAGATCATTCACCTGGCTCTTTTCCACAGATGCTGTGTGTTTGTCGCACATGGGACTGATCTCCATCCCTCGCTCCCTCTCCTTATCTCCCTGCCTGGAGAACTCTTCCATGATTCTCTCCGTCCATTGTCGATACACGGCCAGGGGCTTCGTAGGATTGCTCAGGTCAGCACAGTGCACCATGTTCCTCAAAACCTGCAAAACACACATACTGCTGTTTTAGCATCATTGTGAACACCCTACACCGTCCTGTATTCAGATATGTACAAGGATTATTTGCCTTATGCTGTTCTTTACTTGAATAAAATCCAGGCCTGTGTTTCTAAAATTAGGAGGCTTAGTCCCCCCCACCTCTCCTCCTGCCCCTTCCTTCAGTTTCCGCTCAAAGTTCGTAATTTTCAAAAATCGACTTTACTGTTTTTACGCTGTCTTAAATTTGTCTCCCACTGCTTCGATGATGGTGGAGAACGTGTACTCTAAGTTTATTTTGTGCAACCTGTCTGTCAAAATTCCCCAGCCAATAGAATGCAAGGTGTAGTGATGACCAATGCAATTCTTTGAGAGCCGGGCTATGCGCAAGGCTTAAGGCTATATTAAAGACTGACCAGTACGTGACCAGCTCTCCTGAGTCTGTTCATCTCCAACTTCACAGAACAAATGCACATGCTGTCACGGCCGATGTTTTTAAGACAGGTGACAGTGTAAACACTTTTGTCCACAGAAGCGCCAAAATCAACGATAATGAAAAGTTGGATCTTTTAAAAAAACAAAAACAAAAACAATGACACCTTCATGGAGCAAGAGTCCCTGGTCAACATGGAGCAGCTGAATAAAGGATCGCATTTAGGATTGTTAAGTTATGGGAAAACATTTGCTAGCAACTATAAACAAAAAAGCAGTCACCACAATGTTTATTTTTTACTCTGTATTTTATAGAAACAATACCAACAGCAAAGGTAACTGAACCGCGAGCAGAGCAGTTCCATTCGTCATCACAATTGGTTGGGGAACTTTGACAGACCTGTTGCGCAACAATATCCAAACGCAGAAGAAGAAGAACGAGAGCAGAGAAGGAATCTGAGAGCAGACGTTTCACATGCACACAAAAGCAGCGTAAGTGCAAAGAGAAGAGCTGGACCGCAGGAGAAGCAACAAGCAACAAAATATATGAGTGCAAGTGAGAGCATTACAAAATAAATAAGCCCTGCATTCAATCCGAAAGACCATGCTCTTGAATAAAGATAGGAAAATAAACATACAACTCCAGGTACAATAGATCACCTCACAGTCCTTCCAACTCAATCCCGAAAAGCTCTTTCCCAACACAACTTCCTCTATTTCTTCATTGTCAAAACAACCAACTCCCACCCCTCCATCATAAATATCTCTGCCTTAATTCTACAGATTTGTAACAGAGAGTTAAATCCGATACAGCATTGTTCAACTCCTTGTAATCTCCGAGCAGTTAGCCTCATTCATGAAGATACAGCTTCTTCTGGTTTGTATGTTCCCTGCATAGCCATAGCATGACATCTTGACGAGGGGCACATAAATGATGACAAGGTCATGTCTCCCATGCACAGGCTGTATCCAACAAAGATTCCACAGGAGCCACACAGAAACGAAAATAAACCTTCACCCGAAAAGGCTTATTTACGGCTTATCCAAACCGATCCCTTCACTCTATATATATATTCAAACTTGGGTCTTGTACCAATTTTCACAAGACCCCTTTTTTGATTTTATAGCACTCTGAATTAATTGCCCATACCATTCCAGTGCTTTGCAACTGACTCAGAACATTTGCTAAACCGCAAAATGTATGACATCTCACCTGTATCCGATCATTGTAGTGGTCTAGCAGCAGTACTCCAGAACTTGTCACCTTCTTGGTTTCCACCATCGTCTTGAGATCTGCCAACAAACTCATGTGTTTTGACATATCTGTTGCCAAAACCTGGAGAGAGGGGAGATTGATATGAATGCATTAGAGAAACTAGAGTGGCACTTAGACGAGCGCATACCAACGCTAAGGCCCAACAGTCCCCTTAAATTCAATCAAGCTGCACCAAATGTCACAAACTCATAGAACTTATTTCCCTAAATGTGGCGGATTATATTTTCATCAAGATCCATGAATTAATCCCTTGGAAAACAGTGACATTTCTGTAACACGCCCTATCTCACAATGTTAAAGAAAGAGTAAAAGGTCTTGGATCTGCCCCCAAATTTAATAAATATCACCCAGAACGCATCCTTTCAGCAAGTTTTGTGGAATTTTATTATTATTTTTGTAATCTTGCTTACAAATAAAGGGACAGTGGTATAAAAAACAGCTGGGTGGTAGAAGATGATAGAGAGTTAAGGAGCAGCTGATGAGAAGTGAGGAGATAAGATAAGATAAGATACATTTATTGTCCCACACACATGCACACACACACGACATGCAAGGGGGGAAATTTGTTTTCTGCTATGACCCATCTGGTGTACACAGGAGGACACACAGAGCAGTGGACAGCCATGCACGGCGCCCCGGGAGCAGGTGTTAGGGGAGTAAGGTGGCTTGCTCAGGGGCACTTAGACAGTGGGGTGGGGTAGGCAATTTGACAGTGTGGAACAGATCCAGGTGTTGTCCGTCCAGGTATGTTGTTTTTTGTTGTCACTCCGTGGATGGGGGGGTTATCTCCGCGATACAGAACAAGTGAATGGACGACACTCACCATATCGATGACGAGTTTCCTCAGGCTCTGTCTCTGCCTCTTGCTGAGGTTCTGGAAGATGTCACAGTTGTCCTCGTGCAGCAGCTTGAAGCCCACAGCTAGGTGATGATTCTCCAACACAGACTCATCGTTATACATGAGGGCCAACTCTGAGTCTGAGGGAGGCACAATACAACATTGTTGTCGTCATCATCAGAATGCTCTCATCACCAGAAACAGTGGCGGAAACTGTTCATAAATGTGCAGATTAGATTAGAATCCAGACAGACGTGCATCTCCAGTTAGAACAACTGAAAAGCCACAATTCACACAACAAACATTTTTAAATGTTAAATAAGTGTTTCTCACTCTAAATTAGGCAAACATAACAAATCTAATATATAAAATCATCTTAAGGCCAGATTTTAAATCCATCATTATTTCACTCTAATTATTTTATTTTGCTTTAATATAATCCATCAAAAAAAATGTACATAACTAGTATTTAGTGATTCTATTTTAGTACATTGTAGGTCTCTTAATCTCATTTCAACTCACTGGTGTTTATGAGGAATTGGTTGGACACTCCTGGATGATCCACATCGTGGATGGCAGCGGCAAATAACGCAGCTAGAATCTCTAGATCAGTGAACACCGCCTGTCAGAGAGCGTTGACAGAGAACAGACAAAAACAATCAGAACTGCAGCATAACAGTTTTTTTGCAGCGGGGGGGCTGGTATTTATGTGCACGTGAGGTGATCCGTGCATTTGGTGTGTTGGTCATTGGAAAAACCAGTAGAGGTATTTACATCTAGAGCTGGTGTGGACAGCAGTACGTGTGTTGACTGAGTGACATCTGCAGCATGGAGGCTGTTGTGGTAAGCCACATTGGCATGATAGTGGTCCTCCAGGGTCATTACATAGGTGACAAATGTGTCCACTGGGATCCGAAAGGTCTTCAATAGATCTCTCTCCTGCACCGGGGGAAAGTCCACAGGGGGGTCATGGTCGCAGATAAATGAAGATACATGTTATAGGCTACTGTATAATCCAAAGCCTGGTTTCTCTCACTCACCTGGAAAATGGCAAACATTGTGCAGCTGAGGGGTCTGTTATTAGAGAATTCTGCCACACGAAAGATATTAAGGCCCCACTTGTTCAAGTCGCTCAGCTCCTGAAGGCACAACGGACAACAATGGCCCACATCAGCACAACATTCCAGCAGTTTGTGTTAGGTTAGAGGAGATTGCATGAAACTTTAATGGCCAGAGCGATGTTTTTGGCGTGCTGTGGGTCCTGCCTGTGACAAAATTGGTTTCTCCTTATGCAGAAAATTGTACCATGATGATTCTAGAAGGAGAAAACTCAGACTCTATGTCAGAAAGATGCATGTGACATTTAAGCTTGTGGAAAAATGTAGGGTAAAAGATGTAAACATGTGTATGACGGACCTAGATGGAAAGTTGGATGGATGGATGGGTGGAGTAAGGTAACAGGAAATACATTGTCCCTGTCCTTTGAAAATGCAGTGTTCTTACAGTATGGCTGAATGTCTCCATATGTATGTTTTAACTTGCGTCTGATAGGTGGTTTTTCAATCGGTTTACCCTGGCTAATGCATCCTCATGTTCTGTCTTCACACCGAAGCGAGGCATGGTGGAGTTGCAAAGGCTGGAACTGTGCGTGAGCTTCTTCACACCGCTGATGTGACACATGGGCTTCTCCCGCTCCCTCAAGGTCGGGGACGGGATGTCCACCTCATTCTGCTTATCTAGAAAAGATCAAAGGTCAAAGGTCAGCCAGGATGGAGACTTGTGGGAGGATTGTGCGTGACCTTGGGTCAAAGCTATAAGGGTACATGCTGTGGTGGATGGATACAAATGTCTGGCAGGTTTGATTTACCTAGAAAGGTAGTGGAGATGTATTCCGACACCTGGTTCCCTGAGCGACTCATCTCTGACAAATGGGACAGCTCCCTGTTCAACATCCTCTTGAACTGGGGGGAAGGACAGAGACAGTGAGAACCTTGAACAGCAGTTGCAAAGAATAAAAAAGCATCAACGGTTACAGACAGGTGTTTAACCTTCACAAGTTGGACTGAAGATTCAATTTGCATTGAAAAAACAAAAACATTTCTGTGATTCAAACATGAGAACATAAATTATCACCCTCAGCCTGGATCTATTCACTAAAGAGTGAGCAAATCAAATATGAATCATGCCTCCTCTTTGTCTCAGATGAGAACATAATGTTCAATACCTCAATATCCTGTGCTTGCATTTAGATTGCATGTGTTGATATGCTACTGTAACATGGCATCATTATATGAATTGTTCTCTATACATCTGCTATGGAAATCATCAGCAGGTAGTCGGCAGGTCCTTGCAGTACAGACACAAATGTGATTAAGCGAATGCATTATCCCTGCAGACAGAAAACTGTCCTCCTGAGTGTTCTCTCAGATTTTTCAGCTTTTATTTGTATCTATAGATAAATCTACGGAGGCTCGACAGTTCTCCGTCGCTCAACTCATGTTAAGGCACAATGCGATCCGGACAAGACCCCTCTGTCTGTGTCCTACTGACTGATCTTTCACACATAGCTATCTCCATGGCAACGGGAGCGGTTGCCGTGGCAACTGCCTCCTCACAGTCAATCCTTCAGCTTGATGTGAGAGCGGTGGCTGCTTGGGTGACAATCTGAGGCAGGAGGCAGGTGTCTATGACCTTTGCCAAGGTCAACCCTCCCCTCTACCACTGCCTTCCTCTCTACGCCACTCTGTTGCTTACATCTGCTCCTCCCACCCTCTCAAGGTAAACAACACTTTCCACTACTGCCCCCGAGCACCAAAATCCTGCTCTGTCACAGGCTCAACTTTGCCTCTCTACCGTTTCACACACTGCATGGGCTCCCACTGCCTTTCCCTCTTTTCCTGTCAGTTATCCCTTTTTTTTTGGCATCCATCCTTTTCAGCCAGAAGCTCATTATATGATAGGCAATGCGAATAGTTCCTCTGACAACAAATTGTAGAAGCCGTAGGGTCATGAGAAGCCAGGAAATCTAGATCAGTATAGTGGCACACTTCGGCATCAGGCTCAGACCAAACCTCCTCCTCTTCTCTCTCACAGTCTCCCGTTCCTTCCTTCCCTAATGCTGTAACGCTGAGTCATAGCTGCCAACCAACACTTCCACAGTGCCAGTCCGAGTGCCAGGACAAACAACACTCTTCCTCTGACACTGACTAATGAAGCAAACATGCGAATGCTGCAGAGACATGACCACGGACACACACACTCATACACGTGAATAAGTGAGGGACCCAGGAGGGCTTTGTCGTCTAACTATGTTCATGAAAAACATGCGAATATATATGCACACAGGCTAAAATGTGACCTACTCAACTATAACTTCCACAATATGATTCAGAATGAAAAAAGACAAGTAAAAGGACAAAGGTAAAAGATGGAGATGAAACATTGTTTTGGTAACCCAACGGATAGAAATCTGACATACCTAAAAATACTCTTATGTTCTCACACCTAAAGTAAACTGGAAAATAAAGAAACAGCCCCTCAGTCCTGAGACAATAAGCATGTCCTCACACTACACACTCTGCCTCCTTAAGCCTGTATTGAGGCCAGCCTCAGGGTAGCATGAGAAAGATAGAGGGATGTGGGACGCAGGTGTGGAGGACGGAAACGGACATTATGTGACACTGCAATGTACCTGCAGTAAAGACGGCTGGACTAAACATCACAGAGTCCCACAGCTGTTTCTTAGACTGTAAGCAGCTTGGTGTGTATGAGTTTTGGAAAGAGGAGCACTGAGATTAATATTGTGTTTTTGTTTACAGTGCTGCTGTAATATAGAAGCACTGAGCAGAGTTAATAAACTCTTGTACTGCTACCACAGCTCCCTGTTCCTGCGTTTCATGTTTAAATTCTGTAAACAAACACGCTCGCAAATAATCTGCTCTACAGTTTCTCACAAATCCACTGTCTGACACACAACACCATCCGTCCCAACATCAAATCAGTGTCTAATGAAGTGAACTCCCATGCAACATCTTCTGAGACCCTCCCTTAAAAACATTCAAACGGACACTATCACTGTTGGATTAAGAAAAAGACAGGTAAGAGTAAAAGTAGTTAGTTTATCAGTTGTTTGCACATGTAGCCTCCACAGTATATTATCCAAGATGGCCACTGCCAGGCCTTGTTTGCCCTCTGCAAGCTCTCCGAGCCCTACCTGGTCCCACCAGCCGATGAGCCAGGGCCTGGAGCAGGTCTCACAGAACAGGTCCACTAAGGGCGTCCTGCGCTCTGCTGCTGTCCCACCCCCCTCCAGAACCCCTCCAGCCGCTGCACCAAGGTCCAGCTCTGCCCGAGCCCTCCCCTCCAGGGGGCTGTAGCTGGAGGAGCGGGGCAGCCTGTAGCCCCCTGGTACAGGCGAGGGGCAGGATGATTGCATCGGGTCAATGGCCTCCACCACACCCATGTTTAGGGTAGTAGGGGGTTTGGGCCGATGGCACAGGCAGGAGGTGCGGTAGTGGAGCGGGTTGGGGGTGCAGGTGCCCCAGTGGCATGAGGGTGTCGTACGGGTGTGTGTGGAGAGGCCACAGCCAGTCAAGCCGGGACACTCCAGAGTGACGGCTGCCCCGAAGAGGGGGCGAAGGAACAGGGGAAGGGGGTGAGGGTAGGGGCTGCTGGTGCAGACTGTCCTTGCCTACATGCAGCACCCCAAAGCCAGCCACCCAGTCAGTCCACAGTCAGGCTCCAGCCTCAGTGTGGTCCAAAGATGAGGGTCCCCCTGATGGGCAGACCAGGAGCCCCCTGGATCCGGCTGCTTTGGAGACTACATCTCATCCCATTTGCTGAGCAGACTGACCCAAATCTACAGTCACTGCAGGGTAGAGGTGGATGGGAGCCGAAAAAGGGAAGATGAAGGGAAACAGAGGGGGAGAGGGAGCGAGGGACCGTCTGAAGGGCACAGAGAGGAGCCAATGGAGGGGAGGAGAGGGAATGTGAGAGAGATGTAAACGAATGAATGATGTTGTGAGAACTGTGCTGCTTGACAAACAGTAATAAAAGATTCAAATGATGGAGGTGAGAGGACTGAGGAGAGGGTGATGGCAGAGCATACAGAGGAATGGGGTATCTACCGATGGAGGTGAGGAGAGCTTGGATGGCAGCAGGAACATCGGGGAAGGGAAAAATAGGGAAATAAATGATGAGAGCAGGAGGAAAACAAGGATGGAGAGGATGAGAGAGGAAGAGAGAGAAAGAGACAGAGAGGGGTGCTGGCAGGCCTGTAGCAGACGGTCAGGCTGAAGAATCACACCAGAGCTGTGGTCTGGAAAAACACGCTCCCTCTCCCTGCATCGACTGCCCCTCCCCCACGGTACGGATCCAGAGGCCCGGCCCAGTCCTACCCGTGCATCAACCCTGTCTGTGCCGCCTCTCACCGATCTCAGCAACACTCAGTCAGTCCATAGTTTGTCGGGCTGCGTCCTGATAGCTCTGTAGCCCATTGACCTGCTCCCAGTCAATCCATGCCTCAGCTGGCCAAAATGCCAGAGGTCTAATCCTGCCGCTTTAGGCTGCCGTTCCTCCTCCAATTCTGTGCCTCTTGCGCCATTTCCCTGGATGCTGTAGACAGCTCTCGCAAGCTAATCAGGCAGTGTGGCTGCAGGCGCGTGCGTGTGTGTGTGTGTCTGTGCTTGCCTCCGCTCCGAGCCCGAGTGCGCATGTGCGACTAGACAGCATGTACGTCTGTCGGAAAGATGTGTGTGAGCGAGGGTGTGAGTGAGAGTGAGAGACTGAGTGGGAATATTCATGTGTGTACCTCCATGTTGGCACAGTGCGTAGGATTTCAGCAGCCTAGCTGTGGCTGCTAAAAGGCAGTGACATATTCACAGAGACTCTGTTTACCCCAGGAGACTTCTCTTTGCACATTGTATGTTCACACACATAAAAGCACCCGGACACAAATGATGTCCTCAAAGCTTTCCACTGTCATATGTCCCACAGTGCTGTCATCATAAGCCTGATTATACGAATAACACCATTAATAAACAGTGGAGTGCAATATGGGAAGGATGTCGAGAATAAAAGGTATACAGCGCTGTGTCTTTAAAACCGAGCACTATTAAAGGAGCATTGCCTCTATGTCATTGGTTGTTGCCCAAACCACATGGCTCGTGGTCAGAGTGTTAGGCCAATGACTAAAAGGGAAGGGCAGACCCTGCTGCTGTTCGATAGCAACCAAGGTTACAGCAGAGACATCAGCATCAGGACCAGTCCCCCCTCCCTCTCATGTCCTCCCCACCCACAGACCATCCCTCTCCCTCCCCCCTCTCTCTCTCCTTTCCCAATGCCTCCACAAATACTGTACAAATGCATACAGAGCTTGCCCATGTGCGCGCACACACAAACACACACACACACACACACACACACACACACACACAGGCATGTAGGTGTGCTGTGATAAAGAATGCATCAAAATCCAACCTCTCTGCGCGTCATTGCGACCACAAGCGCTTAACCAATAATATTTGTCAATTTAGTTTACCAAGATGGTTTTTACCACATATGGGGTACAGCCGACATTAATTATTTACCAATGCAATTACTACCACAAGGCTGCAACTAAACCCAGGAAAAATTCTCTCAACACCTGCTGCTGCTAATGCACAACCCAGCACGTGATGACTTCAAGAGCAGATCGATTATTTTTTTTTTGCTCCACCTCCATATGGTGGAGCTGTGTATTCACCACTGAGTATCTTCTTAAACAGGCAGTTAGCATATATTTATGCAAAGCTGCAGCCCATTGAAATCCTTTCTCATGTCGTGGTGAAATATTGAAATCAAATATTTAGATGTTCATGGTGAAAGTCGGTTCATCTGGGAAACTATGTTGAGTTAACACTGAGGTGGAGGGGGGAGGAAAATACACGATTGTGTGTGTGGACAGGTGTGCACCTTGTTGGAGGCCATCTCGCTGACGGAGCGGTGGGTCTGAACGGTCTCCAGCTGGTCCAGACACCAGTCCAGCTCCTCCAGAGTCTCCCGAGCCATCTGCTGGTATGTCTCCTCTGGGAAGGACACACACAATATACAGCATATATAAACCAGCAGGAGCGAAAGAGCACAACAGTGGAACAGAACAGTGACCACATGATAAAATATGATATGTGGGTGTTAAGGTTCCGTTGTGCAGCTCAGTAAATCGACACAAACTGAATTTACAATTTAAGAGTTGAGTTTCCACTGTTGAGTAAAACAGTGAATGCGTTTTGAAATGCTCCTTTGGGGAAAATATGCTTCAGCTAGTGATTAAAACAGTGAAGGGGCAAATCCACCAACAAAACTGAAACATGAGACATGTTACCTCTAACTTATAATCAGACAAATAGTGCAAACTTTTTCGTTTATTTCTAAGCTAGATAGCTTTAACTGTAAAACTGATTGATAATAAAAAAAACTTCATCTGATTGGCTGACTGTAAGTTACACCGTCCTAAGGTTTGTTCAAGTTTCAACAGGACAGTCGGCCAATGTACGAGTCACGTCCCGAGTTACAGTACCGAGTTTCAATACGAAGTAACGTAGACTTTACTCCGTAGTGAGCACACCTACACAGCACTTAAAAAAATGTTCTTAGGAGGAATGTGCACGGATGTTGTTTGTCGTGGTTAGCCTGTGGGAGCTAACAAGCTGCTAGCTAAGCAACAAGTCTGGTTGGTGTCGCTTTCAGTGTGGATGGGTGGTGTTGGTGGAGGTGACTGGGAGCGGGGCTGGTGGGTTCGGAGGCGGGACTGGTACCGGCTGGGTGGGGCTGAGAGAGGAGTCCGATCCCCTATGACTCATAAAGGGGAGGAAGTATGAAACAAGTCTTTTCCATAACATATTTCTTAGAATTGACTGAGTGAAACAGTCTGTGAAGTGACTTGTGGGTCCCTATTGACCCCTTCAAGTCATTACGGACAATAAAACGCCAGGAAATGTCTTTGACACAATATGGGCCCTTTAATATTTCTGATGCTACAACAATGGGTTTGACATCACACTACCATGTGCCTATTTTTGTGAGTTAAACAAAAATATAACTCAATTCAAAATATCATAGTTATCCCACTAAAAGTTATTTACACTAAAATGTATTTACATTTTAGTGTGATAACAATGATATGTTTCCGTGGTTGAAGTGTTTGAGTCCACAAAACACTTTTGGAGTCTCCGGGGTAAACAGCATAGCAGCCAAATGGGATACAATTGAAGTAAATGGTGACCAATTCTTCAAACGTATAAAAACAACAGATAAAATGGCTCCATGCTGCTCCTCTGGTGTCGTCTAAGTGTCTGTAAGCCCTGACATTCAAATTCAACTCGAAAAGGTGTCATTTACACCCTGTTTTAAGCCTAAATGTCCACTGGGATCCACACACGGCAAAAAGAATAGTGTAAATGACACCATTACGAGTTGAATCTGAATGTTAGGGCTTCTGGACACTTGGATGACACCTCAGGAGAAGTATGGAGGCATGTTATGATCTAATCTGTTGTTTTTATATGTTTGAAGAAGCGGTCACCTTTTACTCTAATTGTATTAGATCTTGCTGCAACACTGTTTACCCCTAAACTCCTGAAACTCAAACACTTCACTCACCCCTCCTTCGACATAGTGATGAGCAGATAATGACTGAATGTTAATTGTGGGGTGCACTATCCCTGTAAAGCATTTTCTCTCACTTTTACTGTAGTGAGAGTTGAAATTAATTTATTGGCAAATAAAATGCTATTTACTCTAAGTTTGTTCTCTTCTTTAAATATATATATATTATAGCTTAAGCAGCACTTTTTTATGACTACCCATTCTCCTATAATGTCAGTGACATGTTTAGTGAAACAATTCTCTGACCACATGATGTTCTTTCATATTCTGCAGTCGTTTTCTCTGCTCGTGATGCGTTTGGGGAGCGTGGGAGCCTCTGAATGTCCTTAAATCTGTGAGAGGGGACTGTGGGACTGTTTGGACCCAGAGTTTTTAATTAGCTGACAACTTACCAGAGAGTGTAGCTTGGGGAACAGTGGGTTGGCTTGTCACTGGTGACCTCCTGTGGACAAACATCTCATTACATTAGGAAGAGAATAACACACTGCTGCCCCCTGCTGGGGTTCAACACACATTCAGCATCACAGGGTGAGGCAACAAAAGGCTTGGCTCACGGAGAGGAGATAGAAATATGTTCATGTCAGTTACACATTTTCAAGAGAGAGACAGACGAGTGAATGTCGTTGAAAACTGGACAACAATGCAATGTGTTAATTCTTAATTTCCTGAGCGAAATTATCCTATTTCACTTCAAAAATTGAAGTATCCAAAAATAGTCATGGACAAAGCCTGAGCTGTGCTCACCTCTCAAATAACCGTTGTGTTCTATAATTGTGTAGTGAAGGAGGCATTTTCAGGGCACAACACCATATAATTATAGATGCTGTTAATTCAGTGGTGCAGTGCTTTATTTATCATATTGACGTGGAGCTAAAAGCCTGCCAACTCCAGCTCCTACTGTCTACTGCATTACAAAGGAAAATCATTTTTTGTGTTATTGACCGGCTGCGTTGTCTGAGTATAGAGTCAGGGACATGCATCTGAGGCTCGGTGCTTTCTGCACTCAGTCCTCCGCCAGTCGGAGAGACGCCACATAATGTAGATCATATTTTCCTTCAGCACGGTCTGATTACGATAAACTGGTTAATCATGGTGGCAAAAGTGTTCCCCCACGGGAGCTAGAGAGACATCAGTAAAACACACACTGCAAACAAAGCCGGCAGTCGTGACGAGTGTGAGTGGGGGGAAGGGGTGTTCGGCAGCATGATACTGACTTGTTAGTGGGTGTTGTGACATTGGCGAGGATGGTGAAGTTGCTTCTTACAGTTCGTAGGCTGGCCAACACCTGGGGGATGGATGGACAGCGTAGGAGGGAAAGAGGGGGGGGGGGGGGGGAGGGAGGGGGGGAGTGGTGGAACAAGTTCACTGCACTTATTAGCCACTTTTTCTAATAATTTGACAGCGGATGGACTTGTCAGAAAAGGCGCGCAGAACATACCTGAGCGAAAGGGGTGACGATCATGTCTTCGGCGTGCCTGCAGGAGAGATTTGAAAAAAAAAGGAAAAAGAGTGGGGAGTGGGATGAATGTGAGCGGTCTGGGCAGCTGAGGTGCTTGATATTAGTGTTTATATGAGAAGCTGTGTCTGCGAGCTGGGTGTTTACGAAGACCTATGTGGATCAAAACAGAGAAATCATCCTGAAACACAGTAATGGAGGGTTTGGAGTAGTTTGGACTTTGCATAAGACAAACCAGGAAACGGAGCACAACAGTTAATCATGATTTCATGAGCATGTAACTTGCATAATTACAATCAAAGCCACCGCTGGGTTGATTTGGATAATGTCTGTGCGTGAAAATGTGTGTGTGTCTGAATGAGAGGCAAAAAAAACATGTTTCAGCTGCGTAATTGATCCAGGACGATGGCTGCGTGCTTACCCCTCACTGTTGACGGAGGAGTTGCGCGACATGGTTTTGGGGGACGTGTCATAGTCGGAGTCCGAGCGGTACAGGAAGGACTCCCTGCGCTGACTCTGGGGGAAGGAAGGATGGAGCACCACCCCAGGACTCGCCTGCGAATCCATGGGACTGCGACCCGGCGAAGGACCATTCTCCGAATCGAAGCTGAAGGGTTAGAGAAGACAGGGAGGCAGTCAGGTGCATGTCTTTTACGCTCTTATCTGATGGTGACACCAAAATGTGTCACGAAACGCCAAACCACCCAAACACAAGCCGCTTCTGAGAGAGGAAGTTGAAGAGAGAAATGTGTGACAGACGCCGCAGCACTAAACCCATACAGCTGCCACCCTGCAGTGCTGTTGGATTTGCAGACTGCCACCGAGGTGCCTTGGGAATCACACTTTACTAATTAGTCATATTTTGGAGCAAATTAAGTGAACAAAATGAACCGCATCCTCCCCGGCTTCTCTTCGAGCCAAAGCTGTCTGAGGAAGAGAGTGATCGAGTGGTTAGATTTACAAAACAACCTCCTATTGGACACCAGAAAGTATTGAGGTGTTTTTTTTAACATCAGGAAACAGAGGAAAAGAGTCAAGGGGGATATTGGCATCCAAACAGTGGCGGTGATTAAGGCCCAGTGTTTTGGGACATTTGCTGTGCTGTGAATCGATGTGTTGCCTTTTCAAACGCAGCATCAGTCCGCTCAGCATCTGTCCTCGCAGCATCGGACCGGCACATGCCTGATTAACATTAAATCCAAAACACAAGGCAGAAAGTAATCTGCCAGATCCAAAGTCAAGCTTAACCCAAAGGAGACGCGGCAACATGCTTCTCGAGTTACTCTCATACCCTTTTAACCAGCACCTGCAGTCATGGAAGCCTTAATCCTCCAGCAAGCCCTGGATTCAAAACAACCTCACACTATCTTTTTCTGAGATTAAATAACAGAGTCGATATCTCAGCAAGGAAATGAAGTCTCTATCGATTTAAAGAGGGTTTGGTATCAGAGACGAAAATTTCTTTTGCACTTTTTGCATTGACAGGACAAACGCCGATTTATCAGAAACCATTGGGGAAATTGAAAAACTGCTAGAAATAGTTTCTGGGTTTGCTATATGAAGATATTCATATGCAATCGTCACCTTCCTGCCGCAGTCAAATGTTTGGACGACAGGAGCAGATAGAGAAGCACATTGCGGTGTCGCTGCAGCATCTATTTTTAATGTAGTATAACTTTTATCTCCGCAGCACCTCCCTGCTCCTCCTAGACATTACTTGCCAGCATGCTAGTGAGCGGCTTTCACTTCATCTTCTAAAATTAAGTGTGAAGAGTGATATTTTTAGAATTTACTTCCAAATTGGCCAATTAGGAGCCACTCCTCTCCCCCCGGAAGGCTGAATATGACTGTATGGCGACAGATCACATTATCATTAAACAAGTTTCTTCAGTAATGAAAAAAAACAAACGTCTGCCAGGGGGGACCTCTGCAAGCTGCACACTCTAATCCTTGTTTTTAATTTATTATATTTTTTTCCTGACAACTTTGAGAGTAATTATGAGACCCGAGTCTTGTGAATGCAGCACGCCAAATTCTCACCCATCAAGTGTCATAGCAGCATGTGCAGGGATCATATTCTTCTCCAGGGAGTAATATTACCTTCACATTATAAACACACAATAAATATAAAATGGCAGGTTAGTGAGGAGCAGGCTAAATTACAGATCAGTGGCTTGGATGCAGAACTGTACCTGCAAACACAGAACGAGGAGCGGCTGTGCTCCTGAATACTTCGGTTCAGTTTCATACGCCGAAACAAAGCAGAGCCACCGTGTCCACGAGGCTGATCGACCGGTGACAGGGGCGAGGTGAGAGAGGGCGCAGGTTCCGGACCCTCAGGACTCTCCCACAACCTCATCTGTCGTGTCAGCTTTCTCTGACTCATCGCCGCCCGCTCTGGCCCTGCCGGAGCCGACCAGTGAAAGAAAACTCCCTCAGCCTCCACTTGATATCGGCTGTCTCTGCTCAGTTCGACCGCCGCCTCTCCCACGCAGTCCCCCCCCCTCACATCATTTTTAGTGCGTCGACTCACGTCTGAGGCAGAGGGAAGCACAGCACCTGCTGTACGTGCTGCAACCTGTCCTCAAACCAGGGCAGGATCTAATAACAAGGCCCCTGATCCTCCCTTTAGTCCCGCGCCCCCACGTGTCTCATGCCAGAGGAGTCAAAGTGCATCAACATGCATATCCAGCGCTGTGATCCTCAGGCCCTGGGTGCTTAAGCTCCAGTTCCCCTCCTCTCACTTCCTCAGTTTGTTCTCTGGATTTATGCAGGTCTCCTTAATCCTTGCCCGTGCAGGTTTTTTTTGAGATTCCTCTGTTCCTCAGCACTGGGAGCCTCACAAGGAACTCTTCCGATAGGTTATTCCACCGCCGAGTTGCACTGCTGCCGCTGAGAGCAGCCGGCTCAGAGGAGGCCTGCCATGACCTCGGCTAATTTGCTAAATAACTTGCATTGTAACCTTCATGCCGTATCTGTTACTTTTGTCCTCTCTTGCCCTCCCCACTTCCCCAAATGCAAGCATGTGCTCGCCTTATCTCACTGCTCGCAGTTCCTCTGCAGCAACAGGAAGGCTGATCAGTAAAACCAACACAGACACACAGAGTCCGCGTGAGGGGGATTTGAAGAGACGATAGAGAACGACCCAGAAAGAGGAGGAGAAAAAGAAGAGAGAGAAAAAAATCAGGCCATGAGAAAACGGATTGACTCATGGCCCTGTGTAAATGTTTACATGTTCTGGGGAAGAGTGCGAGAGGTTTACGCCCAAAATATTTTGTATTTTGACACCAACAGCCTTGCTCACCAGCAGCACTCTCCTTGGCCTTTCGATGTGAGCAGACACGCAGCTACTTTAATATTCTCCATGAGCAACAATTAGACCATGAAATAAGCTTTCAAACAAGGTGCCTTAGGTCAACCACAACTAATTCAGTGATGACAATGTTAGGCAGCCCCAAGCTGGATTCTCCTCTTCTTCTTAGTACACTTACATGGCTTCATTTGGAAAACACACAGCAACTCTAAATAAATAAATATTTTACTGCAGTGTCAATAATAGAAAAAAAACTATATTGGAGGTATCGAACCCCTGCAGGCGTCAGGTTTACTGGCGCTAATGTTGTTGAGATGTTATTTATTACTCTGATAACAGGGGGTATTGATTAATAGCTTGGTTACCGACTCATTAACCCTGAATGTACCAAAACGGCATCTGGAAACGAGGCTGTGTGCAAGTGTGAAGAGGGAAGGAAACAAGTGGTGAAGAAGTTCTCTGTAACTGTTGCAAAGATGAGTTTGTGCAATTTGGTGCCAATTCACACAAAAATCCGGATCTACTGAATTTAGATGTGGTTTGAGAAGGGGACTGTTGGGCCTGGAGATACGCTTCTAGTTTTGTCAAATGTAATTAAAAGGTTTTTTGAAGAAAAAGGGAAAATAATGATTTAAAATTTGACCTTTCGGTGTCAGAGAAATAAATGATATATTACAGCAAAGTCACAAGCTGCAGATTTCTGAGAGAATTTAATTTGTGCGAGTGGAAAAGTCACACTAAACACATCTTGTTTCTGGTAGCAGGAATAACCTTTCGTCAGTGTTTGGAATACAGATTGGACCTTTGATATTGTGCTTGTGTGTGTGTGTTGTCTCTTTGACAAGCTCCATTTGTGTGTTTATTCGCGAGGAGACACAAAGACGAGAGGTATGCACAGTTTGAGTGTGCGCTCTGCACCAAACAAATGAGAGCACAAATGAGTCGACTTGTGGATAGTATCTGTTTTTCCTTCAGCCTTTTTCTGCAAGAGCAGCTGGGGAAAAAAAGTTAAAGACAAAAAAATAAATAAAAAAATAGCAACCCGACACCTGCTGCATGAATTCAATGTTCCACCTTTCAGCAAGCAGCTTAAAGCCTGAGCTGCGAAGAACACAGTGAAGATAAGATGCCCTGTCAAGTTGTTTCCTCCTCCCCTCCCGCCTTCCACATTCAGCTGCTTTCCCTTTTTTTCCCTCCCTTCTTTTCCTGCTAGCGAGTAGCTGTCGTTTGTTTATGGCGCACCGGGGACGGATGGTGGAGCTCATCTTGGAAAGTCACTTATGAAAAGGCCTCACATCCAGCCTGTTTGAAGAGTGCGTTTTCAAAGATCCGACGTTGGGAAAATGTGGAGAATTCTGATTCACACGACAGTTACTATTGTGATCTCAGGAGAGCTGATGAAGAGACAGGTATTCGGCTGCCTATTAAATACGGAGTCCCAGCTCAATAAAAGCTGGTGCAGCCTGTGAAAGTGACTCATGCACACGCAGACACAAACATACGCACAAAGTTAATGTTTAACATGCCCGTGTCCATCACCCTCTCTCCCTACAACACACACAGGAACACACACACACACACAAACAGATGAGCAATAATCATGAAGCTCTTTTTGTCACTCAGATACCATAAAAAGAAAACCTACATGTACACACACACCTACACACAGTGTACCAAGGGGGATCAGAAGTCGAGCTGTGGGCAGCTCTCTCGGTCTCATGATGTGAAAGCGGTGTCCCTGGAGTGTACCACTGCGGACAATGACATGATGATCAAAGGTTCCAGAGCTACGGGGATTTCGTGCCAGCTGAGTGACTCCTTCTTATGGACGACAACCAGCCATCTCAGCCAGGATGCAGAGGAGCACATTGAAGCCGCCGTCTCTCGTGTAACTACCTGACCTGCCTCCCTCTGTTAACTCACTGAGATGCTCTGTCACGTACATCAGGGACAAACCCAGGCTAGTGAGTGTCTGTGTGAGGCCACGTCCTTCCAAAAATCTCTGTCCACACAAACCTTTTGGCTCCTTGTTAGTTTGAATCCCCGTCCATACTAATGCACCTGAAAACACACATCACGTGGCCGCTCAAGTGCACCAAGTTTTGACACTGCAATGGGGCGTACAGCTTCTCCAAACTTCTTGAACTTTATCGCTTGAATGGCACATATGTGTAGCAGCAGTCATGGATTTCAAATAAAATACGTAGTAATGTGGATTTCAATGGAAAGGCAAAAGTTCCAAAAAACATTATTTTGCTAACCCTAACCATCGCTGCATCCTGGCGAGAAGAATGTTTAAAGAAAAAACGACAAACAAGCGAGAGTGTTTTTCTCCCCTCTGTGGCAGATTGATAATGGGTGCAGCCAGACCATTCTCAAGCGCTGACACGAAGCTGTATGCGCGACTACGGACATGTTGACAACAATACTGTGATTCATTTTGCATGAGAGATGTGGTCACTGACTCGGAAAATGTAGAGCTCATTTATCGCATGTGCATTGGCTGTGTAACAGCAAGCTGAATGGTACTCAGCTTGAGTAAACCCATGCACAGGTATTGCTCGAGTACGACACTGGTTATTAAATTAACGCCGTGCATGTCTCATCTTGGAGAGAATCCTTGTGTTGCGGAATAAGCCGGGGGAAATTGGACTGTTCTGCGGCGGCGGGTGATTGGCTCTCCTCCTGGCACACATTTCTGCAACAAAAGAGAGAGCCTGATTCTCAAGTCATTAATACAGCAGGCTTCAAAGGGCTTCGGAGTCAGCGCTGCGATTAGTTTAATTAAACCTATAAGTCTGTATGAGAGTGTAGAAGAGATTGGAACACATCCCCATCATTGACAGTCTCTTTGCCATCGATTATTCATTAACAGCCGTCACAACGAAGACCCCGGCCGAGGAAGGCTGCTGCCACATCAGCGTTTTCCCTCGGGTCGGTGTCAGCTTCCCTTTCCCCCCCATCACACTGTGCGCTGCTGTAAAGCTTCTCAGAGGGGAGAAGGCCAACACTCAATCATTTAAGCAACCTTAAAAAAACAAGAAGAGAGAGAGAGAGAGAGACTCCAGTCAAGCCCCCGCTACCCCATCCCATTTTCTTCATTCTCCTCAGATTAAGTTAATGATTAACCTCCCAGTGTCCATCACCCACTCTCCCTGTGTACGACACACACACGCACATGGGCCGTACTCTCAGCATCGGTGGAGAATGAGGAGTTATTTCCTGCCCCCGCTTCCTCCTCTGCCAAGCAACCACAGATGCTTATTTCCACGTGCAGTTTCAAGCCCCCAGCCCCACTATACTCCCCTCCACCCACCCATGAGCTGTGCCTCACCCAGGCATTTAGCACCTGGCTGATTGCTACCAGTGTGGGGGTGGCATTGAGGGGAGTTGAAGGGAGAGCGGAGTGGGGGACTTGCAAATTGGGAGAGGGTGCTACTTTTATAGGGCTGACCGTGTAATCACAGCTGTACTCTATTGCTGCGGTTGAATCATCGAGCACAGGGGTATTTATTATGGAGCACTCTCAGGCTGGGGCACGCTGTTAGGGCAACATGCCCGTCTCTGACACATCTCAAATGACATGTCCAGAGAAGGCTTGCCATCTCCGCTTGCCTCGGCTCGTCGTTTGTCAGGCAATCACAAGTGAGGGAGAGGGAGAGAGACAGAGGCACGCTCGAGCCTGCTTCCATTTTAATGTCGACATTTACAGTACGTTGCACAAGAGGCCGGAGATCTGAAGGGAAAGCGCTGGCGCCACGCCACATGGGCAAAGAGGGGGCATCTGGCCACGGGAGCTTCACAGAGGCAGGGATAAGAATAAAGTGATGACACATGAGGAGAATAAAAGACAGGGCAAGGGAACAGGGACACGGGTCAGTGCGACACCGACAGACCGCCCAGCGCCACTGGTGAAATGACCTAATCTTTTATCACCAACTCAATGCAATTATATAATCTTCTGCAGTTGTCACAATCGCAGCCATTCCACAACTTCAAATTGTGTATCCGAGCTCTGTGACTTCTCGTGACCTGGGTGCTGAACGCTCATTAAGCTCATCAAATTACTCGAGTTAAGAAACATCATTATCTCATTAGCATACTTCCCAGCATTCATCGCATTTCGAATTAGAGATCTCCAGAAACCCTCTCTGTCCTCCAGTGCGTGACAGCAGCTTGTTGTGAGTCTTTTCATGCATGGATCTCAGATGAGTCAGATATTTCCTCATATTAAAAAATGAAAACAATGATAAGTCCAACCACAATATAAATCCTCTCCAACCCCTCCCTCCACATTCTTAGAGCGGCGGTGACGTCCATGTTTCAGTATAATGCTGCACCGAATCTGGCTGTGCACAGTATAATATGTTTATTGATATATATAACAACCCTGAGTGCATCATCGCTGAAAGGACTAATGCAACAGGGAAGTAAATCTGACTTGAAGCTCTTGCTCTTGGCTTTCAATAGCTTAGGTTTATCTTTAACCCTTGAGTTCTACATTAAAATAACCAATGACCACAGAGAACAAGAAGCTCCTCTGCTTGATCAGTTAACAAAGCATGAATGCTGTCGGGTTATTTATATTTTTAGGTTCTTTAGTGGCCCTGACGTTCCTTCAGCCCATATATTCTCTGTCCACCGTCCCCTCCCTTGATCGCCCCTCGTCTGTCTGCTCTAGGCGTAGCTTCTCCCACCCATCCATCGCTCAGTCGCGCTGTGCTGAGATCACAGAGCCGGAGATTACAGCAGATTATCCTGCGCACAGGATCACCAAAACCAACTCCGGGTGGCCGAAACACAGAGCCGGCCGCAGCCTCTGAAAGAGCAGAACACACGCCGTTCAGGAAGAACCCGGAGGGATTGGCCGCAATCACACACCTGGCAAATGCCACAGGAAAAGGGATTTATTCGATGGGCTACAGTAGACAGGATAATCAGCCTTTATTCTGCAGAGCAACAGGCCCTCCACATTGTGAAAGGACAGGCCTCCTAATCTATTAATGCACTGTGCAAAATAAATTCTACCCGCATTGAGCGGCTCACGACAGACACACTAAGCTCGTAGCGGTGGTTTGCTTTCACCTGGTGATTTCTTTGGGCTTCTTTGCGGTTTGTAGCCTTCAACCCACCAGCGGCGGCCATCACTTTGCATCACCCTCAGTAAATCTCTGAACTCACGGGAGTCTCTCCTCAGGTGGAGGCCGACTCATCCTGTCGGCACCTTGTCGCCTCTACAAGTTGCTTGAATTTCAACTCTGTTCGGATGCAACTTTGTGACGTGGCCTCTCTGCACGGTACAGAAGCTGATGTGTGTTAGATTCCAAATGCTCAAATGCATTGAAATCAGACATGCAGACCTTTTGTGGTTGGTTTGGATCTGTACAACAGCACATTGGTAAATGGATTGCACTTACAATGCCCTTTCTTGTCTTAGATCGCAAACACACATTGATACATTGCTCCAATAACACACACACACACACACGTTACATCAGGGCCAATCTCGGAGCCCATCGATTATCATCTGATGACAAATTAGCCTCTGCAGGCAACAGCCAATATTTTGGGGCTTACATTAATCGTACACTGTTTCTCCAGCTAGTTTCTTTATTCACACAAGTCGAACGTTTTCTCTGCACAAAACACAAACACCGATACTTTTTTGCTGGTGTTTTAAGCCCAGATGACATTTTGGCTTATCTTTATAAACAACTATTTGCATACGATTGATTTTGGTCAATGTGTTCCGGCTCTTTTGCTCTCCACACAGGCTGTTTACCTGTGGGCAACCAAAGCCTGCTCGAATGGGATTGGTCAAACTAGAAACCATGTTTTCCAGCCGTAAAATCTAGTCCCTCGCCTACAGATTCTGTGCATTCACATGAAAAATATGTAAATAGGGATCACACATCAGAGGCAATTTGAGGCTCAGTATTATTGCCCGAGGACACGTCTTCCTACATGTCTTCCCTGATGACGTTCTGCCAGGACTCTACTGCAGCCATCTTGAGATCATGCCTGTTTTTTTTGGCCTTTTCGCTGTCAGTCTGCTCCTCAGGAAGTGAAACACATGCTCAGTTGCACTAAGGTCAGCTGGCTGACTTGGCCAGTCTAGAATGATTTACCGTTAAGCCATAAAAAAACGGAATCATGTCGCCGCTGCTGATGTTCCCTAAAATGAAGTGACTGTGGGAAAAGGGCCACAAGTGTTCACCCCAAACACCACCAGAGATCAATACAGCTGAAGGTCACCACTTGAATTCATAATCACCATCTCGGGCTAAAGCCAGTGGAAAGAGAAAAAACTGTGTTTTCAGAGCGCAGTGGGTTTCTGGCACTGTTGTTGTTGTCGTTGTTGTTGTTGTCTCCTGCAGTTTTACTGTATTTATTAGAAACAGGGGTCAGCAAGGTCAGCACTGCTCCATAGAATGGTAGAATTGTTTTCTCTTTGTCTTTCTTTTTTTCCGTCCATCAATATTCCTTCCAGAGTGTCTCTCTCATTCTCTCTACTTCCTCCGGCCACATGCAAAATGGTTAATTGCCTCTGCATTATGTCTTTGTCCCTGTCCCTTGGTTTGTTTGCTACAGGCTACAGAAAGGACACAACACTTGGTTGAAGGATGAGCCAAGAAAGTACCCATAACAACACAAAAACAATTTCGTGGATCCGGACTAAAGGGTCAATCTATCTATTGACTTTCTCCACTTTGCCCTTGATAAAGTCTTTAGATATCCAGAAGAAAACAAATATCTCCGGGTGAAAAAGCAGTGACACACACATGGAAGACAGACGAAGATGTCAAGAGAGTTCGTGGTGATAAGAGCCGACACGGTGTCAAGAAAATCAATTCAAAGTTGGGATCTTAACAAACTTTTTCTTTTTACTTATCATTGTGTTTTTTTGATATTTTGCCCAGTTCCCCAGGGAATAATTTGTTGATCTTGATACAAAATTCTGATATATTTAATTAAGGGACCGCTGGCCCCTCGGCGTTAATTTGTGCTCTATTAAGTATCATTCTGGTTAAAGCTGAGTATGGGTACACCCAGTGCCAGCAGACACTCGTCTTCCTCCTTGCTTCCTCCTCCTCTCCTCTCTTTTCGTCCTTCTTGCACCAAAGAGCTTCCTATGCTTTTATATGTAAATCCTCTCTGTCACCCCGGAGGCCCTTTAGTATGAAAAGGTAAGTGTTCAAAAATCGTGACTCCCCAACACCCAGACTCATTCTATATAACCAGACTTCCATTTCCCAAATGTCAGGGGCGTAACCGGTTTGTTTAATAAGAATTATCCCTCTCGAGAAGCACCTTGTAGATTTGTGATACAGGAGCGCCGCTGCATTTCTCCTCCTCTCTGCTGCTGTGGCGTCTGAGGCTGGGCCTAAACAGATGGATCAGCTGACAGAGAGAGCCATCCTGAGAGATGACAGATGGAGAGACGTGTTCACTCGCTGCTCCGTCTAGCTTCCTGCCACTCGTATCCAGATAAATTAGGAGTTGAGAGGCAAACTCCTCCACGTAAGGAGAACCTGCTTTCCAGTAGCAAAAGCAATATAACAATATTGATTTGCTTTAGATTTTTAATGGAGTTGGGGGGGGGGGGCAGAATAAAAGTTGTATCCAGCTGACTTCTGCCTAATCAACTAGATGTTGATTGCACTGACCCGCCTCCCTAGAAAGTGGAAGAATGCACAAAATCAAATTAGTGCACATTGTGGAAGAGAGATGACGAGAAAAGAGATGAACTGAGCGAAGCTGGAAATGTGATCGAGGCGGACTCTGGAAAGTGTAGTGGAATCGCTGGCGTCTGTACTATACCACCAAATCCATAACCCCCCCACACACATGGCACGGTATTTTTAGCGCATCACCCTATCTCCGAGATGGAGCGAGTAACTCCCTCTCTGCAGGCTGGGGCTGCTGGGCCTCTTTTATTTTAATCCAGGCTCTGAAGAGAAGAGAAGTGTGAGTCATCCAGAGCTACCTTTGTGTCACTGTGGCTCTGTTCCTCCTCACCATCTCACTATCTTTCCCTCCATCTTTTTCTCCATCTGTCTTTTCACTCAGTCTGCCACCTTCGGTTGACGTAAAAGTCTATCTATCGGTCTATCTTTCTATCTGTCCGCCTGCCTCTCCATCTCCATCCATCCATCCGTCAGTCTATCCACCAACCACCTAACTATCTATCAATCCATCTATCCATCCGTCTATTTGTCTCTCCAGCCGACAATACATCCATCCATCCGTCTATCTGTCTATACATCCATCTATTTATCCATCCATCTATCTATCCATCTCTCTATCCGTCCATCCATCAATCTAACCTATTCATCCATTCGTCCGTCTATCTACCTCTCTCGCCATCTTCCCTTATCTATCCATCCATCTATCTATTTAGATGCGTTTTCATGCTCTGAAATCTGCACATCCTTTATGTCATATTTAATCTATTGAATCAAATCTCGAAGTGAGACGCAAACTAATAAGCAGTCTTGGCATCCACTCCGTCATGCCTATTCCCTCGCACAAAGATGGTTGGCTGCGTATTACCCCAGAATGATAGATAATTACCACCATAATGTGGTACAAAGAGGAAGAAAAATGCTGGGCAGGATGCAGCTGAGTGAGGAAGCATACAGGGCTGATTTAAACACACCGTGAAATGGTCCATTTAGCCCGATGCTCTGAACCGTCCTCTAATCTGGGTCCGTCAGACAACCCCCTACTTCACATTACACATGCTTACGTGATCTATTGTTGTAATACAAATATAGATAACAATAGTTCTGAATTACCCTGTTTTTGATAACACACACTGTGATGCATAACGTGCATTGGTTACACAAGAAAATGAAGAAGAGTTTCAGTTTCTCTGCTAAATCAAAGCCTCTGTATTTTGTGTTGAGGTAAATTACATCCCTGGAGATACAATATACTATAAATTTAACAAGGACAATTAGCAAAACTGTACCCCAATTACAGTGCTGTTATAATTGGCCTTAAGCGGGAGAATCACGTTAGTAAGAGAACAATAAGAGAATCTGTGTGATTATCCTAGATAGCAGTTAGATGTCATTAGTGAGAAAAAAAAAGCTCAGGATTATCTGTGTGGATTAATTTGTCCTGAAACTGCCTCAGGGCCGTTGCCTTGCAGTGGGGCTGTGAATGCAACATATTTCTCTGATGACTCGATCTGTCTGTAATTTTTTTAATTTTTTTATTCTTATGTCATTCGCTGCCCTGACGTCCTTCAAGTTCTTCCTTCTTGTTAAGCAGAAGCTCTATAGTTTCAGACACGGTCACAAATAGAGTTCAAAATGCGGCCTTTTCGTTTCCACTTCCTCTCCTCATGTCACGCCAAGTCACACCAGCAGCTTGGACCGCTCAGCATCTGTCTGACTTCATTTCACGTCACATTGGAGAGGACAGACCTGACCACTTGTCCTGTCCACTCACTTGAACGCTTTGTTATGTAAATGTAGAGTCAAACGCAGGGAAGAGGACTGCTGCCCTGATGTTACCAAAGTAATATGTCAACAAAACCGGAAATGATGGATGTGGTTGAATGCAAAAGAAGCCCAGCTCCTGTTGTCTTTCCTTTTCTTGGACCGCTAATGAATGTCTTCTTTTGACAAGTGTTAGATGTTCGGCTAAGATGTTGATCGTGTTAGAATTCCCTGCTAATGGGATCAGAAGCAGGAGATGAATAACTCTATATTTATCAGCTGAGAATCCTGAGAACCTGGGGAGCCAAGTGCTCCCTGACTGATGGCAAAATGATGGAGGGAGAAGCTGTGATTGAATAATGAGGCCTCGGCATCGTGGTAGGAGAGGCGGCGAGAGTCTAGCAGACCGTTCCAAACCGTCAGAGTCGGGCTGTGAGACTCAGCAGTATGTCCAAACAGAATGGATGTCTCCCACTCTGCCTGTCCCCAGACGTAAAGGCATTCGCACAAGCACATGCTCGCACACCGGCGCTCTGCCACAGCGGCCGTGCCAGTTGGGCTCTCTCTCTCTGCCGCACACACACACGGGCTGCGTGCACTGTGGTCGACTCTCACTTTTCCACTGGCAGCAACAGCGCGGAAACTACTGGAAAGTCGGGAAGCAAAGTTCAGGACTATTTTGAGCCAGTGGACAGAACTGACTGATGGCGCAATTTCATGGTGACAAACGCTTCACCGTCGTGATAAGCACATCTTTATGAGATGCCCTGCGGGGTGCAGAATGAGGACATTACACACAAACACACACAAGTCCTTCACATATAAATACACACTAACACACACGCACACACACTTACATGCATGCAAACGCACACTGACATTCTGATGCACAACCAAATGTTCCTGCAAGGGCTCTAACGTAGCATGCAGAAGCAGGCACACTCAATATCTGCCTTATACATATTGAAACACAGAATGGAAACTGAAATAAAGCTCAATAAAACACTGAGAGCTGAGGCTGGTTTGGTTTAATCTCATTACACTGAGAGCCCGGGGCTTCTCTCCCCCCCCTATTTATAGCACCCTAAGAGAGGGGGGGGGGGGGCTTCATGTACACAACATATCTGGCCTGTGCAACCAAGGCTGTGAGCGAAAAGGGCCTCGGCCAATCAGAGGGAGGTCTTGCGTCAAATTTGGTGCGACAAAATACACAATTGCCAGAGACCTGTGATGACAGCCGCCCTCGTTCTATATTCTCCAGACACATGCGCGCCTTCTCCTTTGCCACGTTTACCTTCTGTTATTCCCCGCTCATCCTTATCTTCACACCTTCTCCCTGGCGTCGACCTCCCTCATTCCACCTGTTTCCTGCAAAGGACTGGGCTCAGGGGTTTTCTCATATTAAAGCAGGGTACGTGTTCGCGGCCTGGAACACCCGCTTCTTCTCTTTTTCCTTTTCCTCTTCTGCTGCTGCCATGAAACACGGACGTTTCACTGGTATCTTCTTGCATTTAAACTGAGCTCGAGGATGGAAATTCTTCAATTGATCGAGCAGATTTCCCCCCACTTTCCAGTCTGTGGCTATGCAGACTATGCTGATGCAAACACACACACGGATTAGGTGTCCTTGCTCAGGGACACTCTGAAACTTTCGCTGGCCGTTGACAGAACTGTGGATTGCAACAGAAACCTTTCAAGTTCTTCCTGGAAAAAACTGCCGGCAACAACATTGAGGAGCTCAGAGGAGAAAAGCTGCGTGGAGCGAGAGAGGACTCAATTCTGATCTTCTCGAAGGAAACCTCTCACGACAAACCCCCCCCCCCCCCCATCCACACAAGTAATCGCACAATAACCCCCCCTTTGATACACACATGCACAACAATGAGAGAAAAAGAGCAAACCTATGCCTCACTGTAGTTAATTACTTTGGCTTTGTTGGGGTGAAATTCATCTCCCAGCCTGCATCAGCACCATTAGAAAACCCATCCCCAAAGAGTTTAATGGAGGTGGTTTCTGAAAGGCTCACTGCTGTTGACCCCCACACACACACACAAACACACACAAGTTTAAAGACACCTCCCTAAATCCTCAGGCCATATTTCTTTCCCCCTCTCTGCCCTCCAACAGCCTCAATGCTGAGTGTGAATGTGCGAGCGAGTGCGTGACCTACAAGAAACGGGCTCACTGCTCTGACAGGATAGGTTATGCTCACACATTGATCTAGCAGAGGTCAGGAGCTGGAGCAGAGGCTACGAGCCGAAACAGAGGTGTGCATCAGCCTGTGCACCTCCCCGTCAGTCGCCTGTTCATCATAAGCTGCCTCGTTCTCGAGCCCAAACCTCGCTGCAGCTGCACAGTTCGCATGTGCTGTTTTCTTTATGTATAAATATTTACGTTCCTCGCTCAAACCTGCTGCATCTGTTTTATTTCGGTGGGTCACCGTATCGCTATGTTTCACAGGAAGGAGAATATTTACAAAGAATTTTGAAATGAAGTGATTTAAATGTATCTTGGATTAGTCATTAAGGTGAAAACAAGCATGCTTTTTTATTTTATTGTCTCTCTAGTTCCGATCACAATTTCTTTTCAGGTTGTTTTCTCATACACCCAGTCAGTTTTTCTTGTGTTTTACTTCAGCAGTACTTGTACACCAAGCATTCCGGTTTCATTTGTATTCTACAGTTTTGTAGATGGTTTGTTTATAACCTGATTTATGTGATGTTATTTCTATAAACAAGCCAGTTTTATGGCTTTTGAGCGTTTTTTCAGATTTATGGAGTCATAAAAAAAAGAGCCAAATTCTCCACCATAAAATCATTCTGACTATATTATGCCAAAAAAACTGTTTATCCGATGTTCTGATTTCTGATCTGGACATTTAAGCAAATTTGGTTGTTATTTAATCAGATAAGGGCTCATTTTCATATTTTTAAAAATGTTGCCTATATTTACCTATAGTGTTTTGCCTTTAGACAGCATTTCTACTCAACTGCATTTCAGAGGGAAATAATGTAGAAAAAACTAAACACGAAACACGTTACAGATTATTTACTTCAAAATTATTAAAACTAGCTCACATCAATTTCATCAGTAAGAATATAGGTCACTCGCAGGAGCTATATTTCCACATTAAGATACTTAAAGTAAATTGTATTGATGATACTAGGACTTTTAATAAGATGTACTACTGCTATTGAAGTAAAAGTTTAGAAGAATTCCTCTGCCGCCAAATGAACGATAATTAATATTCGCTGGCTGATTCGGTTTTCCTGTTTTCCAAATGAACCCACTTTGAAAGATTTAGAGGCACGTTTGGCTCTAGCCCTCGTTCTGTTATTGTTTTGATAGCGACTGAACATTATTTGCTGTTGTTTGCAGCCGTTGAGCTGAGTCAGAACACGAGCACGGGCAAAAAACATTTGCTGCCATATTTCTGTCCCAGGCATACCATGCTCGATATCTGCCAACACTGTCTTTTCACAAATAATGATGTATTATATTGACAAGAATCAAAATGGAGGCCTGAACAAAGCCTGGGCCGTCCTGCATCTGCTGGGCTGGGGCCACAGTAGGATAAGGTCGTGTTTGACGAGGTAAGTGGGTGTTCAAGCCATCTGTCCCTCTTCATTAAACAGGACTGACACTCTATCACCATCATCCACTCTGACACTCTGCCAGTATATTTGGGCGAGAACACTGTCCCGGGGCGGGAGGTCTGGAAGAGGAACCTCAGATGAGACGTTGGCATCAGCAATCAGCTGAGCGAGCAGGCGCTCTTCATCCGTGTCGGTCCGTGCCAAGTGCGGTCTCCAGGTGCGCTCCCTCATCCTCTTCAGTTCTGATTTGTTGTGAGTTCCTGATTTGAACCAGACTCTCCGTGTGCTCCCCTGACGCACCTCGCATTAGTCTGACACGCCGCTCTGCTCGACAGGTCTATGCCATTTGTTCTTTCTGCTCCACTGTGTGTGTGTCTGGGTCCGTGTGTGTGTGTGTGTGTGTGTGTGTGTGTGTGTGTGTGTGTGTGTGTGTGTGTGTGTGTGTGTGTGTGTGTGTGTGTGTGTGTGTGTGTGTGTGTGTGTGTGTGTGTGTGTGTGGGTCCGTGTGTGTGTGTGTGTGTGTGTGTGTGTGTGTGTGTGTGCTGCACTGACACACAGCTGACAGGAGGGTCTGTCAGCCTCAGTCACTTCAGACTGATGTGCACAGCACAGCAGCCTAAAGCACATTTCAGCAGGGTCGTCCCCTCGGTGGCGTCACTCTGAGCCACTGCATCAGAGACTGCCAGCTGTTTCTGAATTGTGTTGGTCTAGCTCACCTACTGGGAGGAAACACCACATCCTCGTTCACATATTTGTCTTGTGAGGAAATCTAAGGCCGAGCGAGCATCGGAGAAGCGTTTTCTCTCTCTTGAAGCGAGAAACTCTCATTTTGAAATTGAATATGCGGCACATTTTGACATCTCGGCACTGAAGACATGGTTTGAAGTGGCTGACTTGATTACGCTAAATAGGTATTTTCCCTTTGCTTCCTCTTAGAGCCTATGGGCGTAAAGAATAAATTACTATTTCTGCTACTAAGAAGCTTTATTTTTTGTGTCAGATGAAAAATAAATCCATGGAAGGGTTCGCTCTGAATTCACACAGGGTGGTTTTGAGTGCATATTTTCATCTCACAGCGTAATTATGAACTGTTTTAGCTTCAAATAGACTGCTCTTTGATGTGCAGGACAGTTTGAACTCCCTCTTTAAGAGGAGATGATTTTTCTTTTGTCATATGATGAAGGTGTCTATGTCTGAGAAATGGCTCAAACATTTATCAGTATTTTAATACCCTGAAGGAGGAGGCTAAGCTTCCATTCAGAATGTAAACTCTGAATAGCGATGGGCAGTTTACTCCACACTGGGCCCATGAAGGTTATGAGATTCGGATCTGGTTTTGACGGTGAGGGAGTGAGGGGTGGGGGGGGGGGGGGGGGTACTCTGCAAGCAGCTGATGATCTTGGTGGACAAGAGAGGGAGAGCAGGATGAAATGATAAATTCAAAACAGAGACGCTGTGTGCCTAATGCCGATGTACGCACGAACAAGGCCATCAGAGAGAATCTGGCAAGCTACGGGGAACTGGCGAAGACACAATGGAGCGACACAACTGAGAGCAGAGACAGAGATGGAATCGATACTCCCCCATTTACAGCGGGGCGAAATGAAGCGCAGGGTGGATAGAGGATCAAAATGAGAGGAAATGCAGTGATCACAGTCTATTTTATTTGAACAAAAGAGTGATCCAAACAGTATTATTTGATAGGAAGGAGCCAGCATGAAGCTTATCATAATCAAAATGGACATCTTGAGAGTGGGTAACAGCAGGAAACTATAATGGCACTCAGTGGAGCACCAACCTCCGCCAGGGCCAAACAGTCCCCTCAGCGGCAAATCTAGGATTTTAAATCAGGGGCTATAAAGGGGCCACAATTAACACAGAGGGGACAATACCCATCCACAATACTGAATCAGTAAGATGCACATTGAATCAGTCTTTGTTCACTGTTAGCTGTATAGCTTTAAGTAAAGCACCAGACCATTGTATTATATATATATTGTGGCGTGCACTCAGGGGTGTGTCCTCTCACCCAGTGGGTTGATGGGTAATGTTAGAGGCTGTAGCTATATATACTTCCCGTATGGGGAACATGTGGAGTTCTTCCTTGTTACTGAATAAACCACAGTAAACAGTACCTGCGTCTCTGCCTTTCCTTGTCTTGCCATAATATATATATATATATATATAGAAATGTTTTCCTTTTTCAAACGTGTTCTTCAACAAAGCTTTTTTTTTATTTATTGTCATTATTTATTATTAGTAACTAAGTGACTAGTTTGTTTTAAAAAATGAATCTGATTTCAGATTGGGCCAGTGCCACTCGCACTCATAAATATCAGTTCCTTAAGGGGGCCTGTTTTTCTTTCATCAAGATCCATAAATTATTCCCTGGGGAAACTGTGAAAATCTGAAAAAATCTATCTCACAATGCTTCAGAAAGTCATAGAGAATTCCTAGATCCACCCCCTGATCAAGATCTTTACCTGAATGTATTGGGGTCTCCCCTGACCCATACTGCGTCCTTCCACCAAGGCCGGGGTATTCCATCCAGTAGTTTTTGCGTAATCTTGATATAATTTTTTTTTTTAAAGACTAGCATATCACCACTTTAAGGATTCAGTGTAAGAATGAATTAAAATGCAACGATGTCAGGGTCGACTCACGATGGAAACTGACTGCGAGTTGCCAGTGGCCTGAGTTTCTGATGAGCCAGCCAGAGCCTGCACTCTCTGAGACAACGTGATGAGCGGAGAGCGGAGACAAAGAAGGGCCTTGGATGACAGCTGTCTACCTTCCCTCTGAGCCGAGCAACCTGTTCGGTGTCATCGCTAACAGATCTCCAAGGATGGGTGTCTCTGGGATCCGCCTGAGCCAACCCCGAAAAAGTGAGCGCCGTGCCAGCATACACGGACTGCCTCCAGACACTAATTAGCGCCGAGAGTAGCGGGGAAAGCACAGTGTATTCACAGAGGAGCGCAGTCTGTAGCTCAAACAGATGGTTCCACAGCACAAACCAGATAACAGGCCTATTACTTAACGCCATTAAAACACGTTTGTCAGGGACGCTTCCTAAATACTCTCCGCGTGAGACTCTGTTTGTTTTTCCGGAGTGTGGGGACGTGAATGTATGATCGACAACAAAATACTGCTGTTGTGCTAATTAACTGGAGCTGTACCTCGTTATGAACTAAATTATCGTGGCAACCGGCCAGACAGGCGGGAGAAGGAGCAGCTCCGGTGACAAAATCAACGCTGGATTCTAGCTGGAAGAGGAGGAGGGGGGGGGGGGAGAGAGAGAAAAAAGTGTAAAGAATGGTTGAGGCGGTGGGCGGGGGGGGGGGGGGGGGGGGGGGGGGGGGGACTGAACAGGAAACCGACTCTGAACGTGTGGGCTTCAAGTCGTCGGACTCCAGTTCAGAGGCAGAGCTCGATTTAGCATTCACTCTCTCACTTTAAGAACGCACGAGCCGCAATGCACGTCCGGCCGCATCTGACTTTCACAGTCGACACCGTCAAGTGGCTCCTTTTTTGGGTAAATTAAATCTATTCCACAGATGCACAAAACAAGTAACCATGGCAACAGAATCGCGGGGAAGAGGCTGCTCAGTGTCACTCATTCAGTTCGGTGCTGGAACTTCCCAGACCGTTACTGGCCTTGGGGCCCGATGACTGATTCGCTCGTAGTAGCATGACCAAAAGGCAGTCGGAAAAAAAAAAGGCAGCGGGGGTGGGAAGAGGAGGCAGACTGACACTGTAAGGACAAGGGGGGGGGGGGGGGTGTTCATAAGACGGAGACAGAAATAGACAAGTGAGCTCAGTTTGCAGACAGTGATTCTCCAAACAATTATCCAAAACACAATTAACACCCAGAATCCCCCTTTGTGAGCCATCCATCCCCAGATCTGGGACTGTGGGGAGGGGTTTCCATTTTCAGAGGCAACCTGTATCGATTACAGTAACACACACGATCGGCTTTTTCCTCTCCACCTTGTCCGAATGAATGTCAGCAGCAGCTCTCAGGCTGATTGATCGTCCAAAACCTCCTGATGAGGTGTGGACCAACTCCTCAGTGATTGAATGGCCTTCGAGACACTAAGGTCATTCAGTTTCCAACCAATCAAATACCAATTACTTTCTCCGGGTCTCCAATAAAAAGTCAATGCCATTATAATGACAAAGATGTTTTACGGGCCTAAATTTATAAAACAGCATATCAGAATATTAAGTCACGTTTTTTACTCAAAACCAATATTTATCGAGTAACTTAATCCCCAATCCCTTACGTCCCTTTACTGGATGTCCAGTGTAGAAAGTAGCTAACGGCTCCGAGATACTTTGTGTGGAGACAAGTCATGTTTCTCCACACACAACACAAACAGTGATACTTTTTGTAGGTGTTTGAGGTCCAGACAACATTTTGGATAATATCTATTAACAGCTTTCTGTACATCAATGCAGTTCAATCTAAAAGTTGATAGTCGATGCATGTCAGTCACTGTGTTCCACCTCTTTTAAGCTCTCTAAATAAACTGTTTACCTGCGGGGAGCCAAAGCCTGCTCAAACGTTATTGGTCAAGCTAGAAACGGTGACCCCGAAATCAGACTCTGCATATACACATTGAACCCAGGAATATCGTCAATATTTATGGGTTTAGAGAAAATACATTCCCAGTCATTGCATGTACATAAAAGCCTTTATAGCAGCAGTGAGAGGAGACGTCATTGGAGCTGCTCATCACGGACTGGACTCGATGTGAGCTAGCCCTGAGCTAGAGATACAGAGCTGATGGATCCACATAGATGTTCACGAAGCCAGGGTAAATCCAGCGAGGGGTTGAGGCCCCCAGCTCAACCCATTCCGAACGAATTCCACTTTTCGAGATAAGCAGACGAGCAGATTACACAATTGCTCCGATATGTAAAGAGGACGAAAGTAATAAGAACACAGCGGAAATCCTCCCGGCCCTCCCACTGCCATGAGAACAGATGAAACGAGGCCTATATTGCAATCCATACAGGCTCCGGGTCAGACACTAACCTGTGCACAGCCCACTCATAAACACCTCCACACACACACACACACCCTGCACACCGTGCTTGGTGCATTTCACCACAACTCATGACACAACATTCATCTACCGGCCTCCATTCCTCCACGCACCCTCCTTCCTGTTTAGTGTGTGGCACAAACACCCACAGATCGCACACATCACCTCAGCAATGTGCAAACACACACACACACACAGACACACTGCACACATGAACGCACACACAGAGTTCGAGCCAGCTTGGTGTTATCTCAAAACTGAGCTTGTCAGAATCAAATTATCTCGCTCTCCCCCTCTCTTTCTCCCTCTCTGCCCTCTCATGGTTTTGCCGCCCACAGAAGGAGAAGGCCAGGCAGAGTCAGTCCCAATGCACTAAAGATTCGGGCTGTCTCAGTTTGTGAGTGTGTGTGTGTTTGTGTGTGTGTGTCCCGGGGACTAAAATACAACTCAGCCCTTCCTCCAGTCAGCTGGAGTTGGCCCTTCTCCCAGGGGCCTGCCAGGAAGGCCGTCTGTGGCATTGAAAAAGAAGAACTATCGACAACAAATAACAACAAAAGCAGGACTGAGACAATCCTCACAAGACCCACCGCACCCTCATTGATGCGTTATTAGTGGAATAATCCTGTTTCACGTGCAGCTCTTGTGGTAGGAGTAAATTTGGGCTACACAGCGAGAAGAGTCGGAAGAAATCCAACATGAAAAATAACTTCCAGTCGTAGGAACATTTGGGGATTTCAGGCCACACAGAGGACAGATTGAAACAGGGAGCAGACGGGCAACGTCAGCTTTCTCTCCCGAAACGGGGATACCCCCTTTGTTATGAAGGCACATTACCAACCAACCGAAATCCATCCCTTGTTGTACAGGTTTGACTCCTTAGATAGTAAAAAAAATATGCTTTTTGATACGAATAACAAAAATATCCACGTGCTGCATTCAGCGTCTTGTTAAGAGGATAAATGGAGCAGTAAGAACAAAGTAATCATATCAAAATGTTACCGTTCCATGACTCACTTAATGAAATGTCTTTAATCTAATCTGCTTGATTAACATGCTCAAAGTAATTTAATTTAAGTGCTAGTCGAGTTGATATAGCTGGCGGGGCTTAGGTATCGTGTAATTCTACCTTGTTTGTCTCCAGTATCTGTCAACGTCTTCACAGTGCAGGGATTTTTTATTTCTTTTCGTTTTACTGTCAAGGCCTATCTGATCTGAGAGCAGCCAATTAGAGGCCGAGAGCATCTGTATGACAGGGGCCTGCCACAAAAGTCCAGGAAACCCTTCATAACTTTGTAACATCTCATTTATGGCACAGAGTCCAACTCAAGCTCCACTTCCTGGGGGGGTGGGGGGGAGGGGGTCAAAGGTCAGCATCAGCTATTGCTTTAACTGGACTCGTCGTTAAGATTCAACCCAGTAGCTTTAACAGGGGGCCCAATACCCCCCTGTGCAAACAACCTGGTAATCGCCTGGGCTGGAGTGCGCACGGTGGCGGTATCTCAGTTGCGCACGCATGAATGCACCTACTCGACCTTTGGTGCCATTAAAGCCCCAGCGCCTCGTGTCTCTTATCAACCAACATGTAACATGTGCCCCCTCCCAAAACAGTTACTGCTGTTTACAGATGCGGACCCTGCGTCTCGAGTGGGCGGTCTGGTTTGCGCTCCGTGCCCATCTGACACGGTCTCTCCAAAGACGCATCAGCGCCGAAAACCCACGCGTCCCGCCTCCCGGTAGAAAGCGCTTCATATCGGTTAACCCTTAAGGCACACTGCGTTATCACGCGCACATTAAAATGCACCCCCTCCCCCCGGTTTACGCATATGCCTTGTGGGCTGTCATGAGCTATTATTGGGATGTTTGGAAAGCACACACACGGCTCTCGCCTACCGTTTGTTCCCGACGCAATTTCCGATGGATGTGTTTGTGGTCCCGTGGAAAGAGGATGGCCAGGACATCCGAGACTTTTTCAGCCCCGGTCGGTCGCTCGTGTCCACGGCGTCGGAGCGCTCCATGTGCCGGACGTGGTGCCGGTCGGTGTCGGAGTAACCCCGGTGCTTGATTTTGATCGGGGTGCGGGGCTGTCTCCAGAGATGCTGCGGAGGCTTCAGAGTCGCCTGTCCTTCCCGGGGAACCGGGAGCGACAGGGACAGGCTCTTCTTCGGGCATGGTGGTGGTTCCATCATAGTGCAAAACACACGAGAAAAAAAAATCCAAGATCACTACCCTCGGAACTTATTGATTAGATAATATGGCTGTATTCGCTTATTTCAAGCACAAAACGTCTCATGTCCCTCTCTGCCACTTGATCTCTGAGAGAGGACAGAAAAAAGTGACAAAGTCCAGCACAGCCCAGATGTGAATCTTGTTTTGTGAAGAACATCAAAAACTGTCACAGTGGTTTTTCATGACGGCTCGTCCAGAAACCATTCATCTCATTGTGTCCTGCGCTGATTCGCTTTCTTTCAGCCCAGAATCCCAGAGGCTCTGCCGTGATCCTCGCCAGTCCTGCGGGCTCCTGGGGATGAGACGCCGGTCCTGCTGCTTCTCCTGAAGTTTGACGCTTCGTCGCCCATGGCGCAGAACGCGGATGACTGTATTTATCTCATAGGGTTTATTGCTTTTTATCAGCCACTTATTGCAGAGACGCACAGATCGCCGGCGCTGGCGTTTCTCCCCCTCTCTCGCTCTTTCTCTCTCTGGTATTTATATTAGTATTATTGCTGCCCGTTTGTTCCTCAGCTGAGCTCAAATCACCAAATCTACAAGCAATTTCCATAAAAAGTACTCAATCTGTCACGGTTCATGTGGAGCCACACGGCGCCTCCGTGCGCGCACACCCCGCTGAAGTCTCCAGTAATTCCTCCATGGAGATGTTGGCTCCAGCGAATCCAAAAAGATGTTGAACTGGACTCAAGGTGCGTCCTCCACACAGACACTCATCCTTCCTTCAGTAAAAGAGAAGAATGGTTGGATTGTGTCCAACAAATACGCACGCGATCCTTTGTCCTTTGCGATCCAGGTTTTGGATTTGGTCAGAATGCATCATAAAAAGACACAAACTGGTAATTGCGGAGATCCTGATCCGTGTGGGCCATCATCTCTCCATCCTCCCCATCCTCATATTCGCAGGAGTTCGACGACAAACATTGGCTTCACCACCACCTCTCCCTCTCTCCCTCCCTCTCTCTCTCTCTCCCTCCCTCTCCCTCCCTCTCTCTCTCTCTCTCTCTCTCTCTCTCTCCCTCCCTCACTCCCACTCCCTCCCTCTCTAGGTCCAGTCTATCTATGTGGTGGTTGGGTGGTGGTCCTCCCCAGTAATTTGTCAGCGTACTGGAGCGTTTCGAGACGTGCGTGCGTGCTGGTTGTTCACTGCGCATTTCATTCTTTGACAGAACACAAATACCATACATTTCTTAAATGGTGCCAGCTGCAGGCCGGAAGCACGACACACGCATGGCACATAAAACGCCACCATTAATCATTTTTACCTTTTCGTGGTTGAAAATTGCCACTTTTAAGTTTTGCCCTAAGGAAGCCTGAGAGGATCATTTTCATATGTGAGCCCCCCTGGAGTGACAACCCCCTCCAAACCAAAAGGTTCCTTCACCAATGCAGTCATTTCTTCTTCTTTTTATATATGATGAACAAAAGCTGAATCTATCCTGTTGCTCTGGGAGCTGCAGGAGGAATCACATAGTTGGGTTAAAGGTCTTTCCCCCACCAGGGCTCCATCACTGCAAATGCTACTTTCTACACTTCAGACGAAATAATGTGACTATAGGGAAATTCATGACAAGGTGCCGTGACCTCTGTCAATCTGAGAGCCGCTAATACGTCAGTCAAGTGGCTCATTTTGAATAATGTAAAATCAGATTTCACTTTTGATCTGCCGGTGCACTGCAAAAATGATAAGGTTAGGAGGACTCAACATTTCAAGACAGCTTACTGCACTATCCATCCATCCATCCATCATACTTAACATTAGTGTCATGGGGGCAGCTGGAGCCACGCCACAGGGTCAGGTACACCCTGAACAGGTCGCCAGTCCATCACAGGGATGAGAATATACAGAGATAAACTATAATCTCACACTCAACAAATGTTTAGTCTCCGATTAACCTAAAAGTATCTGCACGACTTGGGACCAAAGGAAGAACTCCACGCAGACCCTGGAATGGTGAGGAAACAGCATGCCCCAACCTCCTTAATTCCGTTTAGGAAAATCACCCACAGTTGTGCAGCTAATTATCTTTTGCTCTGAGCATTTATCTTTCATGATAATAAAAAAAGTCACATTTTGAATACTAAATACTAAGACTTCTGTCACTGCTCACCTGTGCTGTAATAACTGCAGAGCCGGGATTTCTAAACCACATCCAACTAAAACTTAGCATATTGAAACAAACCCCTGCAGATATGATCAGTAGGCCCCATTTTTAACTGCGTCCAAACTTACATTTTAGTTTTTTGCCACTGTGAATTAAGTATTGAGGGCAACATTGCAAATCAAACTTGCTGAATTTAGTTGGAGAAAATACAGTTTGTTTACAGAGCTTTCAGATATTCTTTGTAAACTGAGCTGTTTTTGTTTTTACAGTGCAGGTAACTATATATTATGGTTCTGCAGGTGCTGCTGGGTTGAGTAGGAGGAGAAGAAAGATGCTAAAATTCCAAAGGATCACACTGTTCATCTTCCTCCTAGTTTCAGCCGCACTTCACGTACACTACATTGAATTAACGAATATGATTCGTAGCATCTTCACAGCAGCCATTTCCTAATTTATTCAATAAAGTATGACATTTAATTAAGTAATGACTTGAAATGTAAAGGCTAAAAAAAGGTCAACATGAATTTACCCACGTCTGTGATGGATCTCGACCATATTTAAATAACTGGGGAAATAAAATGTGACAAATGGCAGAGAAAGGAATATTAATATGATCTTTTTATTGCGATTATTGGGTTTGTTTACGCCTTCCAAAAATACAGTTTATGTTTTCGGCTGTTAGGTTTTTTTGACATAATTTAAAAGCCAGTCGGCCGAGTCGGAGCTGTCTGTGTTTCCTTGGTGTTTTAATTAAGCTCGTTCGTGACTATAGGAGTCAAACTGTAATCAAGGTGCAGCTGCGGTCTAGACAGTGTTTAGTTCAGTGGCATTAAGGTGTTTGCGGATGCGTCAACCTTTTTGTCTGCATTGCAGCGGCGGGCGGGTTTCGGGGGAATTGGTGACTTAATGCACCTTTTATCACGCCTGACCAACGTTTTGTGTTTCACAGGCGGCTGACCCGAGAGCTCATAAGGCATCAGGTAGGAATGTTTTAGATGAGGATTTATGTTCAGTGTGAGGCCATGCTTTTTTCCTGGCACCAGGATAAAAAAAAGAAGAGGAGAATCGTCTCTGTCGACAGATCTGTTTTATAATCAACTCATATGTTCAAGTACTGGCTCCCAGTTTAATTCGGGAAGATTTTAATCACTTTTAAAGCTCAGCGTGGTTTGGTCCCCAGCTTTATTATGGAGCTACTAACTCCCTATGCTCCAAGTCATAATCTATGATCATCCAACCAACGCTTCCCGGTAGTTCCTGAGGCTGCATCCTACGTTCTTGTGTCAAAATGCGTCACCTCTGCTTGTCTCAACTCTGGGTGCCTCCAAAGCAGAGACGTTTGGAATCGATGACGTAGACGCTGACAACCTGAGTTGAACTGAGTTAGTTCAGTCACGACTTAGTCTTCTCGGATTCGTAAAGAGTAAATCTGCCACAGGGCCAGAACGCTTGTGTGGACCAAGATCAGTGTGGATGTATCCTAAGTCATGGTTGGTAACTAAGGGGTATTAGGCCATCAGGACCCAGAGACCCAGAGACTCTATATTATTTTGAAAAGTACTTTGTAACATTGTATACATGAGTGCTAAAGAAATAAAGTGTTATTATTCTTTTATTTTATCCTTACCAAGACGATGAGCTAGAAGACGCTCTGCAGCTGAATGTGACTTATAGCTGCGATGAGCATCCGTCTCTCTCCTGAATCATCGCCTCAGTTTTGGATGAGCAGTCAGGGCTCCTCGAAAGCAGCGCTTCAAAATACACGCTCAAGAAAGAGATCAAGTATCCTTGGTTAAGATGATTAGTGCATCAGAGAGGTGATAAATATAAAGGACAGTGAGGAAATACTCTCATGCATTCTTCATGCTCCGTTCACGGCGATGGACCTTAAACTTTAAAATAGCGGAGGACGTCACAGTTAAGACACTGCTGTCAAACATCAAGAGCGGTTAACATCAGCTGAGGTGTTTGAGGCTCTAAGAAAAGAGGCCTCTCAGTCATTTCCTATTTGTGACACAGCCCACCAGGAAGCACCATGCTGGCTGAACTCATTACAGCCTCAAATGACTTGGAAGTGCCTTCAGATTCCCAGAGAAGAGCCGGGGGAGGCTGCTGGGAAACAAGTCATCTGAGCCGCTGCTCTGCTGGTTGCACTCCAGTGACCTCAACACAGATAAGGAGCAAAAAAAAAAAAGGCAGATTGATGTTTGGATGTGCTGTAATCTTCTGAAAGATCCTCCTACTCTTCTTCCACTGCCAGCACCCTGAGCGCCCTCAGGAGTGATGCTCTGAATAACACGAGCTGTGGCACTGGAAGTTGAAAAATTGCTGAACCGAACAACTTTATGCCAAAGTGTGCTGAGACGCGCCAAAAACAATTTATAGCACATACATTATAAGTGCTCGATATGCACCAAGGGATATGGATGAAGTATGACACTAGACAAGGAAGTGTTTCGAACAGAGATGTAGCTCCATAAATCTGATGAGGCAACTGCTTCCACTGGCTCCATCCAATGCTGACTGGTTGAACTACAGCTCTGACCTCACACAACCGGCCAGTCGGGCTTATTAGCCGGGGGCCACCAGAGACAAATGGCTGCCGCCTGTCATACGTGTGCAGCACTGTAGTGGGAGAAAAACGGTGGCGCCACAAAGAATTAACTAAAAGTCCAATGTCTCCGTGGGGTCCAATGAAAGCGTTTCCTCATTTCTCCCCAGTGGTTTCCGCCGCCAGCATTCTCATAGATTGAAACAGAAGGCAAGGATGTGACTAGAAAGGAAATAGAGGGTATTTCCTGTAACTTCCCGTTAGCAGAAATGAATCACAATAAAAAAAAACATTGGAATCACATTTTCTACCTCCTCTCTGTGAAGTCGTTAAAATTCCCCCGTGCACTGACAATAAATCCACATTAGTACCTTTATGCAAATCATGGCATATCTTGTGGGTTCTGGAGAAACAAGTGTATAAACCATTAAAAGACATTTGGTCCAAACCACTAAACCAACAATTTCTCAGCCTCTCAGGGCAGTCGGAGTAGTTACAGCCTTTTAGTCTGGTTTCTATCTCGACTCTAATTACTGGCTTTAGAAATAGACTGACGCCCCTTGTTTTCCTCCCTCTCGTCCACATGCCCGTTCGCTCTTTTTATTTTCTGCCTCAGCCTCAATTAAATTGCTTTTTTATTCTGCGCCTGTGTCCGGCTGTCTTTCTGGATTTCAGAGCGAGCGGGACGGAAAGATAAACAAGCCGCCGTTGCGTTTTCTGTGTGGTGTGGAGAAATATTGCTGGGAGCTGTGATTTTAAACTTCAAACCAATGTACTGCGAAACAAAAAAAAGAAGATAGGACAGCAACAAGGTTCATATGCTGTCGAGATATTAAACACATACAAGACAATAATTTTATAGCAGAGACTAAACACATTGAGCTGCTTCAGATGAGGCGACTGAAAAGAAATTCATAAATTGAACTACGCTTGTTTATTGTTTGTTTAAACCATCACCTGAAATTGCAGCCAGCAGACACATACTATCCCGGTTTGTTTGGTGTTTGTCATTATGTTAGGTCACGGTGCACATATCATCATAACTAATTAAAGTATAAAGTTTGGTTTCTGTTTATTTGCTGAGTTTTTCATTAGTGCATCTCTGTTTCTTTGGTACTCACCTTTACCGCCATGTGTTGCACGAAGGAGGTTGGCCCAGAAGTGGCCCATTACTTCCTGTATTCACACCTTTTGGTGACATCATCAGTGATGTCACTGGGAGCAACCATGTGTGAGGGAAGGTGTAATAGGTTTTTTTCATTATTTTTTGCTTTATTTTGGTGTTTAGTGTTTCAATCAAGCTGCCAAACGTAAGCTTGGGGCAAGATGTCAGCACAGACATTTTAAAAGTTGGTTTTAATAGATGACTTTCACCTGCCATTTTTAAAGTAAAGGCGCGGCTACCAAGGATGGTTAAGTCCATGTCGGCTTTAGGGGCATTTTGCATTCTTCTTCAGTTAGATATTATAATGTATCGTTATATGATTGTCTTGCAATATATCGATTATCGCAGAATCGCTGTATCGTGATTTTATCATTATCGTAGGCTATGTATCACGTATCGTATCGTGTGTTACTCTGTGATTACCACCCCTGTATAGTTGAACCTAATGTAGTCAGATTTAGATTTGGATCTGGACTGTTCAATATCATCATCATCATCACCATCATCCTCATCATCATCATCATCATCATCATCATCATCATCACCAGATTATAAATTAGATATCAGGGTAGTCTGCTTCGTCCTGGTTCTGAGAAGGGACCAAGAACTCCTGTCTCAAGGACTCACAAGTTATTCAAACACACACCCTGTTGCTTTCCACAAAACTCAAAGTGATTTAAAATAAATTAGATAGTGAGCCGTGGCCTTAAGGGAAAAACAACAGCATTATAAAGTGGAGCTGAGCTGCAGAACCCTGGCGAAGGTACAGCAGCTTTGCAGTGTAGTTCAGACTCAGCTCACAGAGGCATTAATCATGTGTGTGAGTGTGTGTTTAAAAGCCAGGGCAGGCCTAAATTTAGAGGTGTTTTTTCATCTGAATAAAAAAGCTCAATTGAATTTTTTATTACTTGTTGCACTTGTTTTAATAGGTAAATATTGATCGTATTTAGCTCAGTCAGCATCTGATGTGCATGTTCACCACACAACCCTGTCTCATTGGTGTCTGAGCACATGAGAAACGTTCGCTGTGCGTCTCTGTGCAGCAGAAATCCCAGGAGCTGAATCATGCGGCCATTGTCTCTGCAGGATTCACACATCAGCTCCTACATTTGCATATAATTTACAGCCTACTGGTCTTAAAATGAGGATTAAATTTGACCATTGACCCTGAAACATGGCAACTGGCTGACATATGCTTTGCCTCAGACACTTTGGTCTGGTTTGCATATGTCATTTAGCTAATTTATAATTGAAACACCATCGTTAACTAGCATTGGGGCACGTTAACCTTTTAAAGTAATGACGCAAATTAAAATGATGAATCTGAATATATATAAAGTATAATATGTCTATGATATGAGGTCTAGTGTTTTTCTTTTCTTACTTTTTGTCTCTGCTACAACACGGCCTCAATATTGAATTTGAACTTGGAAATATTATTTTATCTCAGGGAAGAATCTTAAACTGTATTCAGTACTGTCTCCTTGAAAGAACATTGTCAGGTCCTTAGAAAATGAGCAGGAAATATTAAATCAGAAAATTGCCTGTAGCTGCCTGCAGAAGGAATATGTTGAAATAACTGTATTTGAAGCTGATGAAACAAGGAAACAACAGTGTTGTATTTAAAAGGCTGTTTTGGTTCAGAAGAAGTTCAGAAAAATCCTAAACGAGCGGCTGCAGGCTGTTTATTAGAATCAAAGATTAGAGTATTGTTTCTCTGGGAAAACAATCCCCCCCCCCAAACAAAAACAAAAAGAGCAGAGGGAATGTGAGCCGGGTAATATTCAACTGTGGAATGCCAACATATTTGTATCCCACTGCCTGTGCAGGAAATTTCAAATACTTCGGTAAATGCAGCTGTACTAATATTTCAGTAAAACATGACACCGAAAAGAAAAATGAAATGTTAATAGTTCCCCACATACACACTCACACACACAGAAAAATGCGATGAATGCAGTGAAAGTATGAATAGGATGAAGACATGACCGAGGACCACAGCGTCCGGTCGATTGCTCCTTTGCGATGTGTGAACAAAACGCTCCCGCTGCCTGAGACAGATGCACAATTCATTTAGTGAGAATCTGATTTATTATGACCAACCTCACCAAACTGCTCCTCATATCACCCATTCATATTGTTGGGAATAATTGAAATGCCAACCAGTCTTACTGACTCAGTGCAGTGTATGCAGATGAGATGGTTCAGCAGCCCGTAGTGTGTATAATCTGTTTATGGGAGAGTGTGTGTGTGTATATATAGATATCTAGATATCTAGATATATCAGGACATTTTACTTGTGAAGAATTTCTTCATTACAGTTACCTACCAATCACATAAAGCAGTGCACTCCATGGGGTCCGGCAGAAGGACAATCCGCAGCCTCTCTGACCTCTGGCCCACGCTCAGTCTACATGTCGGGCCTCGGGGAATGCTGGGAAGGGAATCCACTTTCTCGGGGAGGGCCATGAAATATTAACCCGTATCTCTTTCCTGACAGTGAGCAATATTTAGGCGAGCAATGTGTGTGTGCCTGCATGTGTGTGTCCAAGTTGGTGTTTTCATCGTATGTAGGAAAACGGAGAAGTAAATGGACCACGGTAGAACGTGGGCGCTGAGAAAGGAAGAGAGGTTGTGTTTGGTATGTTCAGACGTGGCGGAGCTGCAGTGATATGTAACAGTGCTTCAACCGGCTATCAGGTCGTTTATATAGAGTGTTAATAGGATTCTTGAAATAACTTGTTTGTCTTCCTGTGGAGGTGCTGCGGTGGCGGCCGACTGTCCTCCTGTCTGTGCTTTGTGCACAAAGACTCACAGACTGAATCAAAGCCGGAGTAAAACTGCAGAAATCCTCCGCGCATTGAACAAAATGAAAAAAAAAAAGGGCCAACCATTCAGGAGTGACCGTGGGATGTGTTCGCAAGCAGCAGAGCGAGCCTCCACTTCTCACCTCATTTTCACCGAAGTATTTTCTTGCTTCTCTCTCCAAACCCATCCGATCTGGGCTGACCCCGCTGCTAACCACCCAGAGGAGGGCTCGGATGGGAAAGGATGTGATGTTGCATCGAGGAGGCGAGGCAGTGTTTCACTTAAGGGACGAGCAGTGGACCTCAAATGACGCGATAACTGGATTTCAGAGCTTCTAAAACATCTGCTAATGACGCTGTGGAGCCATAATGGCAACTGGAGACAGGAGTCAAGTTTCAAAATGACCACAGGGTTATTTGTGTGCACCTGATGTGAATTTTCATGGTCACAGGTGTAAACTATACTGACCGTGAAATATTGGACATCAGGAAAAACAATGTGTCTGTGCATGTTCTGTATATATATATATACATATGTGTCCCCCAGCCTGTCCTTCTTCTGCATAAGGTCAACAAATGCATTTTAAAGTCTAATTATAATGCTTCATGTTTATTGTACTAAAGTGGAAAGGAAATTCTGACTTGCTCCAAATGCTGCAATGTATTCCATTGGATTATTGTCGCGCAATTCTCGATGTATTGTATCTATCCCAGTCAAATAAACACTGCAACAAATGAAGGCTGAAAAGACCAATCAGTATGTTTTACAGCTGCATTATTATTCCTATTCAAATATCTAAATCAAAGCATTGTTTTTGTTTTACGGAGGACCACATTAAACATTGTACTGCATCACAGAACATTATTGACTTGCTTTAAGTCGTCAAAAGACCTGTCAGTGAATTTAGGAGTGGTGAGAGCATAGACTTTATATAAAGAAATATATGGCTTCCTGATATGAACGCTTTCATCTGGCGATCAGGGGATGGAGCCACGGCAGTGACGTCCTGTCAATCCAGAGGGTTTTTTTTGCTTGAAAATACATCTCCTCCATCTTTGAGCAAGTGATTTTGACGTGTACTTTTATTTTGAGTTTAGTTGGCTAACGCATCTGCTCTTATTTTGGAAAGTACAACCACCCGAGATTTGTTCTCCTGTTGCACTCCATCCAGGGACATAGTGTACAAAGAGTAAAATGGAAAAAATTACACTTTACCAGATCAAAAGCAGAAACAGAGAGAATAATCGGGGAAGGTGAAGTCAGAGATAAATTGTTTTTGCAATAGGTATTCAGCCTTGATCCTGGCGGAGACAAATGGAAGCAAAGGAAAGTGTAGGCTATTCATTTGGAGGTCAATACAAGATGGGGGGGGGGGGGGGGGGTATGAGACAACAGGGGCCGAGAGGACAAGAGAAAAACGTTCAACTCTACAGTGTGTATCATCATCCTTTACTTTAAGTTTTAAACAGGTTCATCTTTCATCGCTGCTGCCTGTCGGTCTCTGGATTACTTCTGTGGGCTGGATGTAAAATGAGACTGCGCTGACAGAAAGAAACAGAAAAAACAAAAGCATTCCTTCATTCCAGAAACCAAATGTGTTACTTCAGGTCATCAGAACAATACCGCATTGCATTGGGACACAGTGTGTGTTTTATCTTATTCTGTAGTGCAACAGTGATATATACAGCTACACAGGAGGATCGACTGGCATAAGATGAAAAAGAATAGCGTAACAATACCCAAAGCTTATTTCATAGGGGGGATAACGGTAGGTTTTTCTGGTTGGGAATTTAAATCCCTACTTTAATATAATCTTGTTTGGGTGTACGAGCTGGAGCACCATTCAAAGGGAGTGGCCCGAATGAAGCGAAATAAGGCAGTGCAGGTTTCTGCTGGGCTGCTGAGATGCTCTACTGTACTGTTATAGACCGTTTGTCACAGGGGGGAGTGGGCTGCTTCCGATGACTAATCCTGCCTTAAACGGCTCCTGTGACATGCCCTATTTGCTTACACTTTTGCCGCGCGTACACTAAAATAGAGGCGTAATAAATCATTGCACATGTGAATCTAGAGCATCTTTTATGAGTAGATCATAGCCCCTGGTGACTGAGATATTCAAATGTCATCCATTTCCAGGCAACAAACACTTAAAAGGCACGAGAAATACAACTTTTCCTGCGTCTGTGTGTTTGTAATTTCGGGATGCTGCAGCGATCTGCCGTCAGAGCTCCTCTGCTCTTCCTTCTTCCGTCTCTGTATTTGGGAAAAATCGCAGGTTTCAGCCGCATTCACCAGCAACTGAGCAGGGTGACTGTGTGGGCGGGAATATGAAAGGCAGAAATCTAAATGTGTCTGACACAGCGTCCGCCGAGCCTCTGCAGATCCCTCTGAGAACTCTTGGTAGACTGGCTGCAGGTATGAGCACATAATTCAGGGGTGCCTGAAGCATTACAGATAAATATTACAGGAATAAACCCAGTGGCTGTGAAAAACACATTAATATAATGTCAGCGGGTCTAATAAACAAACCTGTCGTTTCTGTTGTTCTCATTTCCATTGTCCTTTGCAGTTGAGAAAAAAAAGAGCAAGGGTATTTCCCTCTCAGCCCTGCTGTGTTTCTTAAGTGGCATGCCATGACAGATCAGGTGTAATTGTTGCTCTCCGAGAAATGTCACAAACAATCACATTGTTTCTTTCTTTTTTTTTAAAGAGAGGGGAGGAGAGTTTTATGACCAATGTTCTGCACTTGTGTTTTTGCCCATCAGGGGAAAGCTCCATCAGCGGCTCGGCTCCTCGAGGCTCCGCGGGGCCACGAGAATAGCAGCTAATCAAAACCTTTCATCCTGATGGCTGCTGAGGGACGGAGCCGCTCTCATCGCTGCCACTTGCCCCTCAGCACCTCTGGCTGAAGGGTGAGGGACGGCCACGCAAAAGGTTCGGTGTTTGCTGCTTGATGAAAAAAGCACAATTGCCCGGCCATTACCTCCAGGGTCTGTTCAACAGTGAGGCCGAAAGGACAGGAACCCCGCTGACATTTCAGCTCATTCTTTAGCCCTTAATTAAATCTGAATGTCATCGGGCTGCATACACAGTCTTATCACACTGGGATATATTTCCCACTCACTTCTCAGTCTGACAGTTGTTTTTATCTTTTATGAGCGACCTGTTATCCGTCTTGATAGCTGATAACTGAGTGATTGTATTTGCCGTTAAATAATTGTTCATCCAGGGAAGACAAATTATCCTCCCGGTAGTCACCTGCTTAACATTCATGCAGGTCTGATGGAGCCGAGTGAAGCGGCGCGCGTGTCATTTGCCTGATAACATGTAGTAAGTGGAGTACGCAGGGAACGTGCTGTGCTCTAAGGCACCTCACGCCGCACCGGTACAGCTCCTGTTTGTTTTCATCCATGTTGGGCAACAGAAGATGAGATTGTTGAGTTAACAACCAGGACATTTATTAACGGATGCCTTCTGCTTTTTTTTTTGGTGTACTTTCTGTCTACAACACAGATTCCCTTGAAATATGTCTGCAAATGATATTTTGGGGAAATCATGACATTGTTTGATAGGACTGAATAAAAGTGAGAGCAGTGGAAAATATGTCACGACCAACTTGCAGCAGGACTCAAGTTTTCTGCCCGAACCAGGTTTTTTACCATTCCATTATCAACACTGCTTACTCTCTGGACAGGGTGGACCCTGGACAGAGATAAAGTGCATCCATATGGACGATAGGCTAAAGTGGGGGGTAAACAAAAAATGGGCCCTGCAAAATCCAGGATTTACCATCAACTGAACCAGTGTGCCATCCCTGGTTGCTTCTATAATAAAAGCAAAACATCAGATGAACATGGATGTTTTTAAACACATTCTGGATTGAAGAATTGGTAACCATTTTGTTTAACTTCATTGGATTTGGCTGAAACGCTGGTTGCCCCTGAAACTCCAGAAGGGATTTTTGGACTCAAACACTTCACCCACCCGGCCATCGGCATAGTGGTGAGTAGATAATGAATTACAATTTTTGGGTGAATTATCCCTTTAATTAAAACAATGACCTGACTTGAAGCGACTTAGATGTTTGAAACCAGATATTCTACATTCATTAATTTCAGTCTTTAAGCTCAGCATAATTAAAACAATCCAGTTGTTATTTTGCAATACGAAATTAAGCTTTTTAATTTGTGCTCCAAAGGCACCAATTTAAGATCTGTTAAAAATTAATTTGTGAATCAGTCTTAAGGCAGTCGTTTTAAGAGCAAATTATTTTCTTGCAAAGTGATGACCAGACATTTGCACATGCCCCCAAGAAAGTTAAACTGAAATATTTTCATGTCAAATACAGATATGTTGAATGTATTAAATGATGAGCTCACAACAATGAGTTTAAATAACATTTACTTGCTCATGTCTCACACACACATACAGAGAGAACCATGGCGGTACAGATGAGGATAGCAGTTAGAATCGAATCAATCTAAATGAAAGATGATCAAACAGTACGGCTGCATCTCTTGGTCCATACAGTACATGAGCACACTGCTATGGCACCACTCTTGGTCACATCAGCTTTCAAAACATACGGGCAAACAAAAAGAAAACAGAGCAGCAAATTCATTCAGAACACCAGACCGGAGGCAGGTGAAGATTCAAGAAAACTAAAGTTTGAAACTTTTGGGGCGAAGGGGAAATTATCACGCTTTAACTATTTACACAGCAAATAACACAGAAATGGTAAATGTAGATGGAAGCCAACACAGGGCAGGATGAGATCACAGAGAAAACACTGTTAAGGCTCAAGTGTAGCTGCGTTTGCCAGCATACAGTCAGAGGTAATGGGTTTTCACAATCAAACTGTCAACCAGATAGTTATTCACAAAAAAAAAGAATAATAAAGAAAAAAGAATAACAAGGACAGTCATGTCACTGACCCATCACCTGCCAGTAGCTTCCATTAGTATATCCTCAGACAGACTCGACTCGCACCATTACTGGGAATACTTGAACATCGGCTGGGTCCATCATTCCAGCTGTCATCATCTAGAAAATAATTTGTTCGCTGAGGTGCCTGTGTTCACTATGCGCTGGCAGCTTGAGAGATGGCCCACAGCAGATGTTCACTGCCCCACCCAACTCAACCACTAAAAAAAAAACAAAATAAAGTGTGTGGACTTTTAAAGACATTCAAAATTTAACTTAGCAAATAACTCGCGTAAAAACACAGAAAATATTCAACTCCCGGAGACTTCGAAAACAGCACCCTCTACAGGTGAGAACAGATTAGCGTTGCGACCTGAACCCTCCGAGTGCACCACGGAACAACCAGTGTAGAGAACAGACCCCGTAAACAAGTTTGGAGGGTGTGGATCAAAAAGACAAACAACGTGGAAAAAGTGAAGGCTTGAGGTAACATATGCCAGAATGGTACAACGCTTCACCTCAATAAAACACAGGCAGGTACATGCAGCTGTCAGCAGCTGCATGGAAAGCTGAATGTTAACTGATGAAGAAAGGCCTGATTCCAGAAAAGTCATGTCAAAATAAACCTGTGGAACGAACAAAAAGGGAGAAAACAAAACACCACAACACAAATACACCATTTCATTGAACAAACTACTGAACTTTTTACATGGAAACAGGAAGGCTACTTAGAGAGCCTCGGAAGTAAAGCTGATCCAATGGGAGTCCCTTTGCCTAATGATATGGACAGCTTCCCTTTAGCGCTATTAAACATTACAATAATTATACTGGCCCAACTAGCTGTAGCTCTGCTCATAAACCACACATAAAAATAAAATAAAAAATAAAGAAATGCTGGAGAGAAAAGAATTCAATAGCTAATTAACCTTTTTTTCTCACTGTACAAGTTGTTCAACAGAAATTAAAAGTCAAATAAAAAAAAGTTAAAACTTAATTTACCAACACACTAAAATCATATATATATATATACACAAGAAAAAGAAACCAACCAAAATTCTCATGGAGAGACAAGAGTGTCCAGATAGCAACAGGCCGCACTCTTCAGCACCCTCCAGGGGTCACTCAGAAGAGTACACGAGACAAATCCAAAGACTGCAAAGTTAATTGGAGGAAATGCCATTGTGTTCTAAAGCTTTTGAATGGCTACCCGTAAAGCATGAAGTATACAGTTGAATTCATAATATACGCTTCCGCTTTAGGTAGGAGTCCGCATAATGGCCACCGAGGCCTTGGGAGTGCTGGCCCACGTAGCCACCCTCTGGGCTGGGTTCTGGAGACGGGATCAGCCGGGAGAACAAACGCTTGTGGCTACCAATGGGAGTCTATAGTATGCAGCAAAAAAAAAGAAAGAAAATCAACAGTGCAACAAAAGACAAAGTGGATTCATTTAATGAAAAGAAAAAAAGTGGACAAAAATGTAAAGATATATATTTTAAAAAAAAGGATTAAAGTGTATAAATTACCTTCACAGCAAGGTCCAGGCCTGGGGGATAGTTTGAAGTGTGACTCACAGGAGGCATTCCCACCGCCTGAGGACAAACAACCATCTTTCAGTGACCTCATGCACTTACAGCACATTCATTATTGAACATGGGGTTATTCTTAGAATGCAACCTTGCACTTTTTTATCTTTTCCTGGGCTAACTCTGTGTTATTGCACTGACGAGTAATCGATAGAGTGAAAGTTTAAAAGGCTTAAAACGTTAGGTTTACCCTGTTGAGCTGAGTGGTGGGGAGGCTCCCGTTACTGGAGGCCTCGGGTCCTGAGCTGTAGTACGAGGACAGGTCTGGGTTGGGAGGGTAGCTGTAGTGGGAAAATCGCTCGGTGTATTCAGGCAGACGAGAGGCCTGCGGGAAAGAAAAATCAAACGAGATCAGCACAACGGTTTCATTATGAGCCCAGTGGGGAAATGATTTAACATCATTAAGCATTTGCTCGCACCATCTTGAATTTGTTGAATAAAAAAAAAAAACACTACCTGCTGTCCGAATCCTGCCAAGGCTCCAGTATCGAGGTTCTCCTGCTGCTCATACAAGTGGGCCAGAGGATCCTGGGGAGAAATGCCAGATGGGCATAAGGCTAAATTGCATCATATAGCCTACTGAACGAGCGATCAGGCTGTTCAGAGTGCACAATACTATAAATTCAACAGATCACTATAAGCAGTCTACTAAAGTAGCATCAACCAATATAAGAGTAGAAGTTTAAGATTTATTTTTGTCTTTCCACAGACGGAGCAATGGAGGCTGTTGGTTACCTGGTGTAAAGGAGGGTATTCAGGGCTGTAGGAATCCTGGTAGCGCAGGTTGTAATTCGGCTGTATGCTCTGGTGTGCGGTCTGGTTGGACACATTGCTAAGCGTTGGCCTCTTCCTGTAAGGATGAGGTCTGCAGCTTCCTCCTGGATAAAAGAGAGGAAAGATACACGTCACATCCTGAATAAATATGGGGATACAAACAAAGATTGGCATGTAGTAATCTCAACCACACCCTGCAAACAAGAACCTCACCTGATGGAAAACCATTGCTGACACCGAGGAAGGCACTCTGGGGATGCGTCATTTCTTTGGGCGGATCTCCTAGTATGGATAACTGACAGAAAGAAGAGAGGCGATTCGTTTTCGGCGCCCATTTCTAATATTAAACGAGAGTAAGAAGCTGGACTAGAGGCAGAAAGGCATATAAAAGGAAACGGCTTGGGACCTCACCCCTTGTGCTGTGAGGCCATCTGCCCCCATCATGCCAGCCATCATGGGCATAGAGATCCCCTGCAGGGTGGGAGAGGAAGTCTGGGGGAAGGTACAAGCTGCTGTGGGAGACTCCTGGTCCCTCGTGAGGCCTCTGCCAAGTGGCATCGGCTTAAGAGAATCTGCCTGTAGACCAAGACCTGAGACTAGACCAGCCAGAGAAATGAGAGAGGAATGATTGGAAATTACAACGATATCATCTTCAATACTTTGAATATTAAGGTGCCTCTCTTCTCGGTTGTCATAAGAAAAATCGAATCTTACAAATAAAAACAAATACAATCTCAGACATGTTGATGTTTGGATTTCTACCACATGATTTTAAGCCTCATCTATTAATTCCCCAAGTTCAATGTAAAGAACACGAAGCATGACCAACAGGGCAAGTGGTGCAAACAGATGTTTCGCATCATAAGCAAAGCAGAAAAAAAAAAAAAACATGCAGTCTGTGGCTCTAGGAGCTACAACTGGAGTCGGTGGATGCCAAACCTTGGGGCAGGTCTCCAAGCAGATGGACTCCCTGCTGGACGGGCAGAGCAGCCAGAGGATTCTCCCCGATGAGTCCAGCCTGAGGAGAGGGCAGAGTTCAGGGTCACAAGAGGGTCACACAGCGTTGATACAGCACTTGAGCAGTAGAGAGAGAGAAAAAAAAAAACTACTGAGCTACACAAGCACACTCATCAGCACCAAGGCTTACTCACCGCGTATGAAATGATGTTCTCACAGAATGGGTATTTACAATTGCGGTACACCTACCACATCACTCTGCACCACTCAAAAGAACACCCCACACATGCACACAAAAAAAAAAAAATCAAGCTTCACACTTTCCTAGCGAGAGCGTACCCACCAAGGCTCCGAGTTGTCTATCACCAGTCACATAAAAAGACCAGGATCTAGCTTCGCCACCACCACCTCACAAACACTGATAGCCAAACACAAACACCATTATCACTCACACAAGGCCCTAGGGGGTTTTCTTTATTGTGCAGCACCTGAGCCCAAAGAAGATGATTTCCCAGAAAGGCTTGCTGAAGGTAAAGAGGCAAAGAATGAAGGGGTACAAAAGTGCGTGTGAGTTGGAGAGGATGAATCAAAAACAGGCTGAGCGGCTCAGAGGAACATGCCACGGGAAAAGGCAGAAAGGCAGCCGTACCTGCTGTGCCTTGGCCTGGCTCTGGAGCAGCAGCTGGAGCAGGGCAGCGGAGAGGGCGGGGTTGGCCAGCAGTGGCATCGTGGGGGCTGCCCCAAGGAGGCCTGCACACAGAGAGAGCATAAGGACCCACGGCGCCGGAAGAGTTTCTCAAAATTAAACATTTATTAAGAGCTTATGATAACTCACCTTGTTTGTGCCCATGTGACATAGGGTTGAGCAGCATCTTGAGGGTGGCAGGGTTATTAAGGCCTGTGAGTATCTGCATGGCAGTGGGATCAGGGAGGAGACCTTTACCCCTGTTCACAGCCTTGAGGAGGAGAGGCAGAAAACGGCCATTTTAGCAGTGACATTGCGATGGCAAACTGAATCGTTAACTTTGGACGTGTGCATTCAGTCTCAGTACGTCTTATATACCATGGTTTGGGCAGCAATTAGAGCAGCCAACATGCTTCTTCCAGGAGGGCCAGGGGCACAGAAGGACACCCTGATGTGTGTCCCGCCGAGCAGCCGGACATCAGAGAGTCGCTGTGCCTCTTCCGCCATCTCTGCAGTGGTAAACTCCAAAATTGCAAACCGGCGGAAACTTCCATCTTGTCCCTGAGCCAACTGCGGAGATGAGAGAAAATGTCAATACAATCTTAGAGAGTCAATTAGCCCAGGGACCCTTAACACCCGGTACACTTTGCCAATAGAGCATCTAAAAAGGGACATTTGTGTTGGAAAAGACAGGGTAATGCATCAGAGCAACTGCTTAAATCAGCCAATGAAGTGATGTTGAAAAGCCCACACCATTGAAGGTGTGTTTTATCTTGGTTTTGTTCCCTGACAACATAAATATATAAATTAACAGGTTCTAATATACCAGCCTGATATGCAAGACTGAGATGATTTACTCTTCCACCCAATGCTGAAAATGTAAAATGTCCACTTTTTGAAAATGTAGCAAGTAGCAACATTACTATAGATCACAATTTCCAAACATTAAATCATAATTTTTAATTTAAACTTTCTACAAATACTTGATGCTCATACAAAGTTAGGCAATCTTTAATGGACCCACATTATTTTTTCCTTAAACAAAAGTTCCAGATCAAATCTGAAAAACTTGAGGTATCACTTCTCTGTTCAAATACTAAAATAGGCCCCATTATGCTGACTAAAGCTATAGAATTTCTTTAGAACCCTCGCCAGTCACTATGAGCCTCATGAATCACCATCAACAGGTTTCACAACCGTATAACCATTCCCCTTCTAGATTGTCAAAACCACTATTAAGAACCATTTTCACTTTACATCACATGAAACCTTAATCATCAGAGCTTTTCCCGGAATCCTAAAAAGAAAAAAACATAGAACCAGCAGAAAGTGCCACTATGCCTGTCGTGCAAAAAAAAAGGACAAGCCTCTCTCATTCCAGAAAGGCCGGCTGAATGACACCACCTGGGGGAGTCAGGTCATCACCATAGAAACCAGCAATGCTCATTGCTATAGAAACTTAGAGCGACCACATGAAAACCGGGGGTAGAGGTGAGAGAGAGAGCAAAAGTTCAAATATGGAGTATACAGTGCCTTGCATAAGTATTCACCCCCTTTGGACTTTTCTACATTTTGTCATGGTATAACCACAGATTAAAATTTATTTCATCGTGAGTTTATGTAATGGACCAACACAAAATAGTGCATCATTTGGAAGTGGGGGGAAATATTACATGGATTTCACAATTATTTACAAATAAAAATCTGAAAAGGGTTGAGTGCATATGTATTCACCCCCTTTACTGTGAAACCCCTAACAAAGATCTGGTGCGACCAATTGCATTCACAAGTCACATTTGCAAGTCACATAATTAGTAAATAGGGTCCACCTGTCTGTAATTTAATCTCAGTATAAATACACCTGTTCTGTGACGGACTCAGAGTTTGTTGGAGATCATTACTGAACAAACAGCATCATGAAGACCAAGGAGCTCACCAAACAGGTCAGGGATAAAGTTGTGGAGAAATATGAAGCAGGGTTAGGTTATAAAAAAATATCCAGAGCTTTGAACATCTCTCTGAGCACCATAAAATCCATCATAAGAAAATGGAAAGAATATGGCACAACCGCAAACCTACCAAGAGGAGGCCGTCCACCCAAACTGAAGAGTCGGACAAGGAGAAAATTAATCAGAGAAGCAACCAGGAGGCCCATGGTTACTCTGGAGGAGTTGCAGAGATCCACAGCTGAGGTGGGAGAATCTGTCCACAGGACAACTATTAGTCGTCTACTCCACAAATCTGGCCTTTATGGAAGAGTGGCAAGAAGAAAGCCATTGTTGAAAGGGATCCATAAAAAATCCCGTTTGGAGTTTGCCAGAAGCCATGTGGGAGACACAGCAAACATGTGGAAGAAGGTGCTCTGGTCAGATGAGACCAAAATTGAACTTTTTGGCCTCAATGCAAAACGCTATGTGTGGCGAAAACCCAACACTGCCCATCACCCTGAGCACACCATCCCAACAGTGAAACATGGTGGTGGTAGCATCATGCTGTGGGGATACTTCTCTTCAGCAGGTACAGGGAAACTGGTCAGAATAGAGGGAAAGATGGATGGAGCCAAATACAGGGAAATCCTTGAAGAAAATCTGATGCAGTCTGCAAAAGACTTGAGACTGGGGCGGACGTTCATCTTCCAGCAGGACAATGACCCTAAACATACAGCCAGAGCTACAAAGGAATGGTTTGGATTAAAGAATGTTAATGTCTTAAAATGGCCCAGTCAAAGCCCAGACCTCAATCCAATAGAGAATCTATGGCAAGACTTGAAGATTGCAGTTCACAGACGGTCTCCATCCAATCTGACTGAGCTTCATCTTTTTTGCCAAGAAGAATGGACAAACCTTTCCATCTCTAGATGTGCAAAGCTGGTAGAGACATACCCCAAAAGACTTGCAGCTGTAATTGCAGCGAAAGTGGGTTCTACCAAGTATTGACACAGGGGCTGAATACTTATGCACCCAACAGATGTCAACTTTTTTGTTCTCATTATTGTTTGTGTCACAATAAAATTTATTTTGCACCTCCAAAGTACTATGCATGTTTTGTTGATCAAACGGGAAAAAGTTTATTTAAGTCTATTTGAATTCCAGTTAGTAACAGTACATAATGGGAAAAAGTCCAAGGGGGGTGAATACTTATGCAAGGCACTGTAATTGCTAAAGGATTCCTGCCGTCTATGACTCATCCCTAAAATGATTTCATACACTGTCAGGGGCAGTTGTAAAACTCTGATACACATCAGTCAACCTCACTGTTTTTAATAATATGACCAGAAAAGGTAGGGGTGGTTAAACAAGTCTAATATCAAGTGGAAACCTGAGTGGCTTTAAATCTACTACTCTTAGTGGAATTTGCAATCAGAATTACCTATCTTTGGCATTTTAATTTGAGTTTAGGCAGTGAGTTTGTGTGTGCTGGTGAATTTGACCTGGCAGAAGACTGGCGCATGCGTGTCAGCCAGGGCGTTGCGGAGGTCCTGGGCCGTCAGCAGGTTCGGGGGAAGCCGGTCGACGCACAGACACTTGGAGTGCAGCAGCGGGTAGGTGAGGGAGCCCACCTCGGTCCAGTGGACGTAGAGCATGCGGGAGCCCAGCTGCTTCCCCAACAGCTCTGACTTGGCCCTGGCTGCCGAGTCCTTCTTCATGTACTCCACAAAGCCGTAACTCTTGGAATGCCCGGTGGTGGCACTGTACACCAGGAAGCAGCGCTCCAGGTTACCGAAGGGCCGCACCAACTCCTCAAACTGCTGCTGGGTGAAGGCACGCGGCAAGTTGGCGATGCACAGCAGAGCATCTGTCGGCTGCAGCTGCACAGAGATCTCCCGGTCCCTGAGCACATGCTGGTGGAACTCTATGATGGCACACTGCGCCTGTTCTCCATTGAGAAGGGTCACAAACGCTGAGGGTGACAGAGAGGAAGAGATAATAAGCACAATCTGGTGTGTGTGAGGGAGTCAAATTTGTTCAGTCAGCATTAACAACACGATCTATTTTCATACACGTCAGGTAGGGAGCAAACTTTGATTGTGACACCATTTCTCCTGGCAAAATAAAGTTCTGTTGGCACAATGTCACCACACACCAGCTTTTATGTCACTGCAGCAGTTCCCTAATGGAATCTACATCGGCTGTCATAGTGGATGACAAGAATTTAAATGTGTTTTACACCTCACATGGAGACCTAAATGAGTTTGTTACCAGCACTTCCTGTCTCCAGGGTCTGTGACAGACGCATTACAGAGCAGACAGGTTTAATACAACCCATTAGAATGCTGCTTCATGTGAAGCAAACACTCTGTTACCTTCGTGTTTTGAAAAGAGCGAGAGAAAGCTAGAATCTTTTTTAGGTTATACATTAAAGTTTAATATTTTATCATTAAAACAGAGGATGTAAAAAAAAAAGCACCTCGTTTATGATATGGCATTGCCAATGTTCAAAACTGCTTTAGTCCAAAGTGGATGTTTTAATCATTTCATTATACACATTAAGTTCTTCCAGCTACATCAGCTTTCCCACCTAATTAAGTAATGACAAGCTGATCCGTCATCACTAGGATCATTATAAAAGAACAGCCATTTTCATCAAGTCAGGAACCACTGGATATTTCCACGAACCCAGCCCCACTATGTTACCTCATCAACGAGATACGTATTCTAGATACAAATAACCCAAATTGTATATGTGACCACCAGCAGTTTTATATCGGCATATAGATTACATGCCAGAATCTTTTCACCGCTTCGAACCCGGTCACGACGGTGAGGCAGTTAAACTGACCTGTGCCCTTGTATTTGTCCACAAAGCAGTACTTCAGGTCGTAGTTGCACAACAGCTCGTGGACCTCCTGGAAGAAGAGAAAGGTCAGGGATTACATCTTTAAAAACAACAAATGGATCAAATCAATGACAAAAAAAAACACAAAAAAAAACACAGATTTAGATCTTGACATTTGTTAAATTGTTATAATAGCAGATTCGATTCGTCATATAATTAACCAATTCATGTCCACATGGGAAGCTAGTAACAAGTGCACCTGTGTGGAGTGCGTGTGTGTGCGTGCGCGCGAGAGAGAGAGGGGGGGGGGGGATAACTAACTCATTGTTGTAGGAGAAATTGCTCTGAGCTGCTTTTGGCCCATTCACAAACAAAATGGTGACGCTGTCTAGCATTTTCTGAAACGTTTTTTTTTGTTGTCCACACGCCTTCCCACCTTTTGTTACATTGCAACTCACATCTCGAACCAACCCCCCCAAATCACCATCACCCCCCCCCCTCCCCCCCACCCCCCTTATGTGTGAACAATGGTACCGCCCGCAGGCCCACCGCTCCCCACGAGTCAGGCAGGTTCCAAAAAAAAAAAAGTGTGGCATCATGAGTAAAAATCTGTGGCTTTCTGTGGCTTCATGGCGTTTCACCGACAGACGGACTGGGTGCTAGTAAAAAACCAGTATGGTTGGGAAGAGTCTCAGGAGGTTGGCAGATTGAATGGTGGAACGAATCTAACATATATACACACACGCACAGACAGACAGATAACTGAACTGGTTTCACCTACGAGGCCTGACAGGCAGGTCACACAGGCCACAGATGGCCAGTATTGACAGTTATCTGACCACCAAGCCCCGTTGGCCCACTCACTCCAACTGGTTTCAACACAACGCGGATAACGGTGTTCCGTGGACAACTCCTAGTGTTGTGTCGATTATAAAAATTTTTTAAAAAAGTTTTAAAAAAAAGTCTGCCAACGAGTTAAATGGCTAGCGAGGCTAACTTGTGTAGCATGGCAGGCAACACCGTGGCTAGGCTAACGCTAGCCGAGCGACCCAGTCAATCAATCAATCACCCGACAAATACAAAATAGTTACGAGTTCATTGAGGTGTGGGTTTGAACTCGGACCTGGTTGCTGACGTCGGAGGGCAGATTCTTTATGATGATCTTCCTCCGGTTGTAGAACTCCCGGCGGGTTCTCTCCAAGCGGCTCTCCACCTCCTCGGGGCTCAGGGACGTCAGGTCCTCGTCGACCCGCCGCTGACACTCGCGTCCCGGCCGCGGGTCCTCCTCGTCGGCCTCCGCTTCGGAGCGCCGACGGTCTCCGGGCATCCAGCTCTCGTGATCCGCAGCGGCGTCGCGGTTGTCGTGGAGCGGACGAGGGGCGAAACTGGGTCCCGTGTCTGTGCTCTCGTCCTGGGCAGCTGCGCTAACAGACACCGCGGCAGCCATCACTCGTGTCGATGGAAGTTTGATCCGGTCTGGAAACTCCGTGTGATTTGAGCAGTTTAAACAATACACACATGGCCCCAGCGGCGCTTCTCATTGGACGAGAGGGGGACGCATTCTCCATGACTACGACGTAACGGATGACGGGGGCGGGGCCAGTGGTCGTGCTCCGAATATAAAATCTGCAGATCGATGGGGGGGGCCTCCACAGACTGAAGGGGCCCACTGGTCGTGTGTGAACAAGCAGACTGGTCACAACGCCTACTGTGGTATTTTGAAGGGGTACTTTCCTGACGTACACTGCATCCTTCCACCGAGTTTCATGGAAATCATAGGAGTAGTTTTTGTGTAATCCTTCTTACTATCAAACAAGAACATTCAAGAACCTAACCTACCGGCCAGAGGTGATTTATTAATATACATGTCGCATTGCAAAATAATCCCTTAGAAATGTATCCAGTCATGCGCATAATTCCAAAAGTCAACATTAATGTATATTTATTTAAATATGATATTATTTTATTATATATATTACATGTACTACTTTTGCTTGTTGCACCTCAAAGTAAACAGCCCATAGATTTTCGTCAGGTAAGGAGGTGAATGCAGGGATTTATTTTTCACCTTGTGAAATAGGGCAGGGGTCTCAACGTTTTTCAGGCCAATGACCCCAAAACTGGTGGAGAGATGGAGCAGGGACCCCCTACTATATATATTGTATAAAATTGTGTTTTATATTAAGCTGGGCCTAGTGACATATATAAACATAGCTACCCTGTTATTGTGCATTCAATACTAAGCTATTCAAATATAACACAGGCTCATATATTAATGTTTTTAATTTAAACATGTGCTAGGTTCAGGTTGGCCATGCCACTGCCATTTATAAACATACATCTTGCATACAACACTGAGCTATTAAAGTAATTCACAGATCCATGTTTTTATTTTAAACATAAATGTAGAAGAGACAGTGAATCCTCAAGCATCTGTGGATAGCACACGTACTCCCACATTAGTGAGTTGTCGGACTCTGATGGGTAGCACACAACTTATCGAATCTTGGACGGATGGAGTTTGTCAGGCAGAGGGTCATATCAGCCTCTCACTATGTTGGATGCATGTTAATGTGTATTTAAAGACATTTAAATTTGTGTGAAAAAAAATTGTTTCGAAAATTTATCTTTTTTTTTTTTTTATATTGAGAGAAATTCTAATCAACCAAACGTTTCACGACCCCCCTGCAGTACCTCCGCAGATCCCCTAGGGGTCGCGGACCCCCTGTTGAAGACCTCTGAAATAGGGCATTATGCAACACTTGATTGATTTATCAGAGAATTATGTGTGAATCTGAAAATATTAAGATATATGTAGGGGGTTGGTATCAGTGAGTGTGTCCTTTTTCTTTTCCCAGCAGGTGTAAGGTATCAAAAACTACAAATCTTGTCGCCAATGAGTGGATGAGATAATGTGAACGCGGGAACGTAAAAATGGTTATGACATATCTTTTACTGTTTAAGAAGTGTAACCAATTTTATATGAAGGATTTCGTCGTGAAACCAGATCTGACAGGTACCTGCAGGGCTTCTGAGGAAAATAATCAGACATACAAAGAGGTCTAATATCTATGAGTGTGTGCAATTTGGTGCGGCTTGATTAAATATAAGGGCACTGTTGGGCCTTGTTGGAGATATGTGCTCTACTGAGGGCCATTATCTATATTTTCAGTCTATTAGTAGAGTTAGATGGGATGGTGTTCCACTCAGAACCTGTCGATTTGGTTTTGGTTGTTAAATAGGCCTCCCCAGTGTGCAGGGTAAATCCACCCATACATTATCTATACTGCTTATTCCTTGAGAGCTGCAGGGGGCTGAAGCCAATTCCAGCTGACATGCAGAATAAATCCAGGACGGAAAATTTGATGATCGGCATTACCATAAAATATGAAGTCGCTGAATTTCTACACTGGACTGTGGCAGCTTGTGGCAGCTAATAGGACACTTTTCTCCGCACCGTTACTGAAGGACACAGAGACTCTGTTGCATGTGGCCACAGGATATCTCTGCTGCTCCAGGGGCCTTTGCAGTGCAGGACTGGAGGGGGCCGATATCAGTTGGCTCCTGGTGGAGTGTTTAGTTTCACCCCAATGTTATGGATCAGAGCGGTGTAGAGCTGGATCTGCATGAATGGCAAAACCTCTTCCTCAACAATAGGATCAAGAATCCCCCAGACAGGTGACAGTCAGTAGCGTGTGGTGTGCATCCAGATGCAAGTGGCACCACCTTGAACTATCTCTTGGCACTGATCATGTCCATATCGATTTCTCAAATTTTATTTTCCGAATTAAACCGGTGAGAACTTGCAGCAGCTCTAATCCATATAGCAGGTTTTGCTGGGTCTTTCTCAATTTGCATGAAGAACACTGATCTATGCACCTGGTGAATGCAAATAGCGGCTGCTCCCCGCCTGCTACCTGACACGTGAATGTGTGTTTACTGGTTCTATACCGGTCTGGGATAAATTCAAATTACAGCAAGGTTGTTATTTTTCCACACTCTTGCAGTAAGAATTGCAGTGCAGATACAGCATTTCCCACAACTGAGCTGTTTTTTCAAGCTACATTACAATATACCATTTTTATTATATGTATCTATTGTCAGTGCATACAGTTTCATTTAGTATGTGCAATAATTCGCATGTCTGTCTACATCTTGTTTATCTATTTGTGTAATTTCATTCAGTTGCGTGCTTTGTCCTTATATCCACTTGTATCATATTTATCTATTCATTCTTTTACTTGTTATTACAACTTTGTTTTAAATTCAATATCTTTTATACCTAGCATTCTACACATGCGTGAGCTGGATTCAATGTAATTTTGTTCTTCTGTGCACTTGCCTTGTGTGTAGTTTGATGAAAATAAAGTGAATTTCGATCTTGGCACATCATGTTTTCACATATTATTTCCGGCCTACAGTCGTGCCATGTGACTAAGTGTCACCTAAATGGTAAAAATAAACCATTTCCTGGGTTAGTGATCTGCTTGTTAAATGTATTATTACCTCATCCAAGGAGGTTATCCTTTCACATCTGCTTTTTAAATTTTTTGCAGGATTACAGAAAGACTACTGAACCAATTTCCACTGAACTTTCACTTTGCTTTAGCATTGCGACACAGGGCATTTTTCAACATTTTTGCTTTCAGGGCATAATGCTTAGATCTCCATTTTCCTCTGTTTAGGACAATGTTTTTTTGACAAATTATTTAATTGTGATATCAGAGCACATCTCTATTATAAGAACTAGACAGTCACATGTAGAATTATGTAGGGCGCTCTACTGAGTGCCAGTCTAGTTGTAGCACTTTCAGATCCCTATAAACTAGTGAGGCATGAGTTCTAATGCAAGAGACGTAGCTGTGCTTTGTTGCACTTTCGACATCCTGGAACAGATCATGTCATAAATCCTTACACCCCTTTGACAAACGCCTCAGTCTACTTCAGTCATTAAAAAAATAGCATATGAAAAACTTTTTATTAGTATTTGCATTTGTTTTTATTTATACAAAATTATATGCAAAGTTAACACACACAAAAAACATTAAAAAAATTACAAATATAGTGACAGACGTCCTATTCTGAACAGTTTCCGTGGTATTTTGCAAGATGACAGCTGATACTGGGTGTCTGCCTGCTCGTGCTAGCATGTTTCCCCTTGAAATCAGCCAGAAAATAAACAGTTGAATGTATAACTGTGTTAATATCACATATATGAGGACAGCAGTGGTTGTACCAAAAATACATCAATGTAAATGGAGGCAGCCGGCAATGCACAGCAGGAAACACATTACTGGCTACCAAGTAATAGGTGGTTGCCATAGCTGCAAAGTGATGACACGTTGACAAATAGATCTTCAGCTAATTCATCAGCAAGTCTGAGCCAGGGAAGAGTCAATGTTTCGGCCATTAGCCTTCAAACTTTCAATGAGGGATGTGAATGTCGGCCGCTGTGCGGGATTTGCATCCCAACACTGCTCCATCAATATTTTCACCTGTAGGTAAGAAAAGGAAATATGAGAGTATCCGGCTCCTCATCATGCCACATGTCAACTTTATTCATGAACATGTAATGTTACCTCATGTGGACACTTTCTGGGACAAGGCAATCGCAGGTTTCTCTCCAACAGTTTTATGAGGACCATCACAGTCATCTGTCCTTGTGGTTCCGCCATCATTTTGTAAAACTTCTAAAAAATAAATACCAAGCAAGAATTGACTTAATACAGGGTAAGTCACACATGAAAATATATACCTTTTTTGGTTTGTTTTAATTAATAGGGCAGAGATGACGTACTCTTGGAGGGCTTTGATTGGAGTCACAGTCGGTAAAGATCTCATACAGTGTTACACCAAAGGACCAAATGTCGGACGAAAAGGAAAATTTACTCTCCTTCAGGCACTCGATGGCATACCTATACAGAGACAGAATACAGTGAAGTGGTCCGAGGCAAAGAACAAAACACTGAGCACACTGAAAACAACTGAACAAAATACATTCTGTGAGTAAAGCACACACTGGATATAAAGATGGACGACATGACAACTCCCAGAAGTAAAGCCAAAACTTCTTGATCGCCCCCTGGTGGCCGGCTACAGTAAAAATCATAAAACCCACAGGCTCCAAGTTAGTGGGTGGGATATGGGCAAAAGTAAAAGATCTAAATATGCTCACAAAAAAACACACACAACAAGTCATTCTTTGCTAGTTCTTTTCACACTGAGGTTCAAATATACTTTTTCTGACAATTGAGTTTTTAATTAGTTATTTGATGCTATAACGAAGGGGTAATACGTAACAAATGACGGATGAGACTGACTTGAATACTGTGATTCCACTTCACTAAGTAACTAAATGTAGCTAAGACTCTGGCTGCAAATAATTTCACCAGCACACGATTGCAACATCTGTATCTGGGATATCTATGTAGTGAGAGGAAGTGGAGACGCGTCACCCATCTTTATTTACAGTTTAAGTTTAAACGCTGCATGAACTCACCAGAACACTGGACTGTCCCCATCCTCCCGGACACGATAGTATATTTCGCCTTCAGGGATGTATTTTGTGAGACCAAAGTCTCCAATCTTCACCAAACTGTCATTTTCCACCAAAACATTACGGGCAGCCAGGTCTCGATGGATGTATCGCATTTTGTGCAAGTACTCCATTCCCTTTAAAACAGAGAGACAAATTACTAAGAAGGGTAAAATGTGGATTTAAAACCAAAAATGTACGTACCAAGAAATATAAAGACAATCAAAAAAATTATAATTATACAATGTCTCGATTAACTTACAAAAAAAGATGTAAACTGGAAGTATGTGATTAACAGCATATTGAATGACTATGTCCTGGTTGGTATATTCCCGGATTCTGAGTGTAACATAATTCTATTGCTATTAAATAACTCAAACAAGATGAAAGAAAGACCGTAAGCGCTACAGAATGAAATTAAAACATAATATGATGGATGATCTCTTAGGCAGCTGTCTGGTAGGTAGTGTATGGAAATTCTAGCTGTATAAAAAGTGATTAAGAAATACCCAGCTTCTTCTTTTGAAGGAGACATCAACACGACACTTTGTGCAGTTTGCACACAACAACATACAGAGTTCAAGAGGTGACGATACGCTCAAACTACTCAAGTATCTAAACTCACCTGACAGATCTGCTGAGCAAACATAAGGCATTGTGGCACACCCAGTTTGCGTGTGGAAAGGTAGTCTCGCAGACAGCCCTGAGGAAGGTACTCCATTATTAGCTGCACCACTTGTCCTCCTGTCAATAGACAAAGCAACAGTGCTTTTATCCTACTGTTCCTATTACATTTCAAAGGCTAGGATGACCTGCTGCATATCCAGGTTGTGAAGGAGCTGTGAGGCTCAACACGCTGTGTGTTGAAAGTGCAAAATATTGACATATAATGGAAACAGCGTTTTACTTCAACAAGATTTTCATTATTTACAGAGGAACAGCAGGGAGCAAAATCAATTGCCTAAATGATCGAAGTGAAAAGGGAGCTTCTGAACAAGCACTCCTTTGCACATGCAGACACTGCACGTTGATGTATATTTAAATCAACGCAGCTGGAGCAGACAGCTGAGGACTCACCCAGTTCAGTACAACAGCCCTTGTACTTGACAATGTTGCTGTGATCGAGAGACTTCAGAATCTCTATCTCCTTTATCCAGCCATCAGGCACATGCCCATTCTCTTGTTTCAAGGACTTCACCGCCACACACTCCCCAGTCCCATCATTGGCTGGGTCGTACCGGTACAGAATGACCTTTCCAAAGTGACCCTGGAGACAGAACAATGAGCCATGGATTATTTTCAACATACAGGATAAAAGAGAACCACTCATGATGCGGTACGAGGACTCACCTTCCCTAATTCCCGAATCTCTTTCAGGTAGCGTTTATGGAAAATGCTGGGGTCCATGTCAGGGAGAGTTTCACATGTAGATATATCCAGATCTGTGTCCAGAAAAAAACCCACATGTTCATCACATATACTGAGACAGGCTGAAAGACTACAATCAAAAGAGTAAAAACCTACTTTTCGGCATGATTTCTGTGAGCTCTCTGAGCACACCGCGGAATGAGGGCCTCTCCACAGGCTCGTAGGTCAAACACATGCTGATGAAGGTGGCAAGTTCCGGGGAGGACGGTTCAGCAAAGCGGCCCTTTTGCTGATAGAAGCGCTCTTTCTGTTGAGGGCAAAAAGTTCTGATGTTACAATTACGGTGTCAGAGGAACAAAATGGGTGGCTCACGATAAAAAGAGGTTAAAGGTTCAATGTGTAGGATTTAGTGGCATCTAGTGGTGACGGTGTAGATTAAAACCCTCCGGTACCCCTTCCCTCCCCCTCCCCTTCCCTGCCAAGTAAAAATAAAACACAAAAGACCCCCTCAAGAGCCAGTGTTTGGTTATGTCCATTCAGGGGCTACTAAAGAAACATGGCCGGCAACATGGCAGATATAAAGGTCTCATTCTAAGGTAATGAAACAAAACAATTCTTAGTTTAAGGCGATTATTTACTAATAATAGCACAATTATATAAAATTTCTGCCGACTGATTTCTACACACTGGACCTTCAATGCTACAATATGGGTTTACATGGGCCAATGCATATCCACTCATGGGAAGATCGCCGTTGTTGCAGATTTCGAGCAGAGTGACACCAAAGCTCCACTGGTCCGCAGCAAGGCCAATGGGGGCAGGACTGTCGATACACTCGGGGGCAATCCACGGGATGCGCTCAAGACGCTCTACAAAGCAGAGTGGCAACAACAAAAACAGAGTTAACCTGTAGAGTACAGTGTAACGGTGAGTTCAAACTCCAGAAAGTGCAGAATTTAGTTAGTGAAAACTGAATTTATTTTTACAAAACAGCAATTGTTTCTAATTTTTTTTTTCTAATGACCTAAATGACTTAAAAACACAAAAAAATTATACCATAAATGTTACTAAAGAATCTACACTTTTGGTTTTCTGTGTAGTGGTAACACCAACACAAGACAACAGGAAACAGTTCACATGAAATGGCCCGGTTGAAAGTTCCTGTTTCCTGAACCTGATTGGAACAAGGAAGAGCAGTGCAGAAATAAACTTTTCTCTGAAGTGAAGTTACTTTGGGTAAAGTAAGTTGCTGGTACCGACCATTCCGTGAGAGGACGCTCAGAGCGATTCCGGGATCACTCAGCTTGATGAAAGGTGTAGTACCCGGCTCCAGACCTTTCCGTGCCACCAGAATGTTCTTGGCACAGACGTTTCCATGAACCAGCCCTTTGGTCTCCTGCAATAGTGAAAGTTGCGCTGGTGTGATCAAAGTGTCATCAAAATATGTTTAGAACAAACACTTTTGGTCTTTGGGAAGAATGTACTGCTGTGCTGCAATTATCTTTCAAGGTTTTCCTGAGTGATATTTAATTCTGATTCTTCTTTTTGTATGTCAGCACGTTTCTTCCCTCTAATGATGACTAAGCTGGGTGTTCCTTCCAGTGAGTTGTACTGAATTCAAATCTGTACAAAAAAAGGATTGTTTGAACTCACAAGATAGCTGAGAGCACTTGCAAGTTGTTTGGCAACAATGAATTTCCACTGCGGGGTCACTGCTGCCTTTTCTTTGCGAAGGAAAACATCCAAGGGCCCAAACTCTACAAATTCTTCCACCATGATGTCTGCAAAGACAGGAACACACGTATGAGAGGTCAAGTGTCGGCTCAGAGCCACCAGCAAAATGTAAGTAGCATCCTCTTTAAAGCACTACAGGCTGAATGTGGGTTTGCATTCAATTCATGGTTCACTTGGCGCTGGAATTACAAATATGACTACAACCGTCTAAAAGCAGAAGTGAGTTCACTGAGGTGTAATGTCGCTTACTTTCAGATCCTTTGACAGACACGCCATGCACGAACACCAGGTGACTGTGGGATACCTGGCTCATGAGACTGGCGGTTTCGAAAAAGGCCTAAGAAAGAAAAAGGAGAGATTTACGAAAAGAGCGAGCATCAAAGACATGAGCATACCTGCACCAAGGAGGTCACGCTACCTGTCTATTAGTTATGATTATGCCAAAAATGTACCCAATCTACTGAGTGCATTTCTAGTTAACATTTGTTTGGATTTGATAAACTATATCCGTTAGTCCTCTGAGAGGCTAGTGGCTTACTAGTGCAACATCTTTATGGCTTTGGTCCAGAATCTTGAGAACCACTTTGATCCCTTTGCGGTCATTGTCATTGTTATTGAACTCGTCGTCATCTTCAGCTCGTCCCAGCCCAAGAAGATGGCCTGAGTAGATATTAGTTCGGGTCCCACAGCCCAGATGCTGTTCCTGTATACACACACGCAACAGCCATCTTGTCAGTAACTAAGCTGGTCAGGTGAAACAGATGATCACAGTGAGGTGACAAGTGGCCGTCATCACCTGTACAATCTGTCTGTCCTTGATTGGGTTGAAGCGAAGCTGGGTCTTGATCCGGGACAAGGCCTCAGTGTTCAGCCGGTCGACACCTCTCCTCATCACCAGAAGGTTGGACAGTTCTACATCACACAGAGACAAAATGTATCCAAGATCATAAATATCCTACAACACAGCCACAGAGGCTACATCTACTCATTACTGCTGCTGTGCTAGCGCCTGCCATGCACACGCCCTCTGCATTTTTCAAGAGGCAAAAAATGGGGAAGTTTGGAAAGGCCACCGAATGTGCTTCAGGGTGAATGTATCTGTGGTTGCGTGCTAATACAGATCAGCAAGAACGAAGACATCATTTTTTGGAAATGATGAATCAGACACCCGCACTCTCTTGCTACTTGGTTCTTATCAGTCAGGACTCCACTACCAGCCAAAATGTGATCGCTTATCCTTTCGTCTGTCTAGAAATCAAATCCCTCGTCTTACCTTTCACCCTTGTTGTTTCTTGTTCTTAGTATTTTTTGTGAGTCAGCAAACAACTGCTGTGGAAAAAACTGCTTCCTGTTTACGATGCATGCACATGCCCAGCGACGTTAACGGTCGTTAACAAAGCCAAAAGGCTTAAGTGGACAGAGGTCATTTTAAACTTAAAATGCCACCTAGCATGACAGCCCTACACCGCCATCTTTCAAAAAGAACCTCAAAACCCACCTCTTCAGACTTGCCTTCCCCAGCTTAACCACCCCCCCCCCCCCGTTTTCATTTTATATTTTTCTTAGTATACCAGACCTTTTTTTGTTGCTTTTTCATTGTATTCAAGAGTATATTGATGGTTTCACTATTTTATCCCCCAATATGTAAATCGTCGTTGAGAACTTTGAAAAGCACGATATAAATGGAATGTATTATTATTATTTAAAAAAGAAAGCGTACTAATATGGAGGGAGCCTGAGTCACAATAAAATCCTCAAAATACACTGGAGGATGTTCGCAAGTAGCAAAATACGTCCACAAACCTGCTTGTCTTGGCAAACAGCATTTTTTCACAGTGAAGCTGTCTGGTCCAGACTTGAGCATGAAGGACTTGAGGCTGTCGGTGAGCTCCTTCACACTGGAGAACTCCTGGTCCCAGCCCTCCAGACAGAACATCGACTCCTTGTGCTGGATCCGAAACTGCTTGTGGCTCGGTGTCGATCCGTTCTGTGAGCCGCGCACGAACACAGGGACACACACACAGGGACTGAAAACCTTCATCGCTGCACTGCAACAATTCCCAGGGAGGAGAGTGGGTGTTGACTTACTTTATTTTGGTTTAGCACGGCCAGGATGATGCGGCGATAGTCGAGAGCGCTCCAACGTACGAGGAAAGCTCCCTCCTCTGCTGCCTCTTTCTTCAGCTTCAGCAGCACAAAATCATCACTGGAAACACAACAGAGCTCGTGATCTAAACCAATGTGTCTCTTTATAGCCCGTTTGTGTCTGTGTATGCATGTGCAAGAGGGAAAAAACTCACTGCATCGGCCCATGCAGTCCATTTGCTTCACTCAGCACTACCCTTGGGGGAGCCACTTCATGACAAAGATAGTGGTGGGCGTCTGCAGTCAGCCGGTAGTATCCATCCAGGAGCGAGATGAAGGAACGCGCCTCCTGGCTGGAGTTCATCTGAACCACCTACATACACATACAGAAAAACACCACTAGCTTACAATCAGCGCTCCCACCTACAGACACATTCAAAACACAATACCATGCCCTAAGTGCACCAGAAGCCAGAGCACAACACATGAGAATCAACGCATCCGTGCTTATTGCACAATACACTCAGACACTCTAAAGACTGAACAATCAGATCAGCAGAATAATAAATATACAGTAGATCAATTAGACTAATGCATGACAAGCAAATTTATCAATTATATGAATGCATCAAGGCTTTTGCTTTTACATAAAGGAGTAAACCAGTGCTCTCACCAAGCAGCGGTTGTCCTGAGTGCTAATGCACACATTAGCTTCGCTGAGGGCGATGTGAGTTATATCAGGGAAATCGCAGAAGGGGCTCAGTGTGTTGGGAGCTGTTGCATTTGTCTGGCTCGACTGGTCCTTGGATTTCTTTATGTAATCGCTCCGGAAGTAACCATTCACCTGTGCCTACGGATAAGAGACTGAATGATTATTAAGTCCACACAACATCTCACAAAATAAACCCTTTAGAGGCTTTAAATGATGTGTTGACAAACCTTCTGAGCTGACACCTTCCTCCACTGAATCCCCTTTGTGCCAGACACCTCTATTTCATGGGTGACGAGAGCGGTGAAGTTTTCTTTTGAATCGCCCTGCACATGGGCGTTGTCGCCGTAAGAGCTGCCTCCGTACCCGTCCTCCCTCAGCTCCAGGTGGGACACGGGGAAGGTCTCCGAGCCAAACCGCGGCACAAGGTGTTCGAGAGTAGAGATGTACTTGTACATGATCTCCTGGGCGCCCAGCCGCCCCTTGTCCACAGTGTGTTGCTGGAAAGTCCGCACAAACTCCGCAAACACCCGATTGATCCTGATTCGTGTCAGAAAGTTGTCTCTGGAGATGTGTTTGGAGAAAGACTTCGGGATGCAGCGCAGGAAGCTGGAGAAATAAAGAGATAAATTAAGGTCACCTGTGTCCAGTGATTAAATGAGTTTAGAAAACGGTTTTGTGATCCAAAGGAGAACGTGGATTGTCACACGTTCGGGACAATTGAAAATGTAGTCATTGAAATGCCTTTAGTCTTTGTTACTGTCACACAGCTTTGGCTTAACTACAGCACATGACTTGATCCCCGCAAATATTTACCAGACTTTCTCTGCGACTTCCTGTAACGTGCAGTCTGTTTGCATCGCCTGGTGCGAGAGGTGAAGCACGGCCATCCCCAAGCTCTCATTTTTGAAGCGACTTAGCTCCTCCTCCGTCTCAATGTCTTCCATCTGCACCACTTCATTCACAAACTCATATTTAGCCTTTCGGAGACCAAGGAGAAAAAGAGGTTAGTGTCACACTCTTCATCACCACATGTACAGTATGTGCTTTGAACTAATGTGTAGTAAACTATAGAACAAACCTGAGAGAATAAATACTCCAGGGATGTGATGTCAAGCAGAGGGGAACCCCTGTGGTCCGTCCCAGATCGGAGCCGATGGCGGCACACAACTGGCACCTCCTCATTTAGTCCGTGCCAATTGTGAAAGTAAAACCTGAGTACAAGGAACCAAGACAGGTTTTGTGAGTAAGCTTGGTGCGTTACATCTGCCCTGCTAATCCAGTGTCACACAAACATGGAGCCAACCTCATACTGTAGTGAAGTATCAGGCTGGAGTCCTCCTCTGGACTGAAGATGTGGTTAGGACTGTACCAGCAGCTCAAGAGTGGATTGTACAGAGCGAACAACACATGGCACAGAGGTGTTATCCCTGAGGAACAAAAAACACAGAGTGAACACAGATAGATGACCACATGAAAAGAAACAGCATTTTCATTCTGATCCGTGTGGGTGTGCTCCGTCAAGGTTGTCCTCCCCCTCACCTACAGCCTCAGCAGCTGCGATGCACAGCTCCTCCGCCGTGACCTCCCCACTCGTGTGGGACAAATACCTCTCGCCTTCTGGGGTCCAGAGGAGGAAAAGATGAATGCCTTTACCCTGAGGAGGCTCAGCCTGGCCTGGAAACGGGCCTGACCTGGACCGCCTGGACCACCACATCCTATACATGGTTGGGATGAGCCACTAACACACACACACACACACGCACGAACAATGTGTAAATAACAGTTTATGACTATTTTATCAGTCAGCTGTTGCACTGGCTGGAATCACGTGCGTAAACACAAACGCAATTTTAAAGCGACACTTCGCTTTTTTCTGAAACCGCACATTCGACATTTCTCATTTTACACCATCATAATTATTATTAGTTTTGAATGATTAAGTATAGAGACAATTTAAAAAGCACGTTTATAAATACAATTAACATTATTTATAATGCGACACCAGGTAATAGGATCAACTTGTTAAAAGGCCTTCCGGGGATATCCCCTCGTCCAACTTATTGTTTACATGGCATATCACATTACAGCAAGCGGAGCCCACTCGTCAAATACACATATATTAATATAGATACAACACACACTGACTGCGTCACCGAGCGGCTCAGGAACTTGGATTCTACGCATGTATCCGACATCATATCCGAAGCCACGTCTGTGACAAGCACGTCTGTAGTCACCTGGAGTCCTGTGTGGATGAAGAACAGTCAGCCGGGCCTCATAGTCCCATCGTTGGGGGGTTTCAGCCCCACGGGGTCGTTCACTGACTCGGGGTTTTCCTGGTTTCGACGGAACTAAACTACCGACTTCTGGCGCTTCCCCAAACCGAGCAGACCACTCCCTCCTCCTGCCAGACGAGCCGAGCACAGCGCGCTCAGGCACGTACTACCGGAACGTGCTTTCAAAATAAACGTCAGGGAGTAAAAAAGGGTGGTTGTTTCGTTTTCCGTCATTGATTTGATTTCTAATTTCCTTTTCTTTTAAATGCCATTGAAACATGTTCTTGTTGAATATAATATTTAATAATATATAATATACATTTTTAGGCAAATGAATTGGCTTTTTGAGGGCTTTAACATGCTCAAATTCTTACCAAAATTTGCAGAAAATTAGAAAGTGTATAAACATTTAAAAAATGACTTACCTCCTGCGCAGAAATGGACTGCGCACTTAATTAATTTAATTTAATTTAATTATATTTTATTTATTTTTAATTTAATTTAATTTTTTTGTTGTTGTATATTTTGTATTTATTTATTTTTTGTTTACAAATTTACATAGTGTGCGATATTGTGCATTGAATAGGTGGTGGAAGTCCTGCCAATTTTAGGGTTTCAGTATCTTGCCGAAGACACTTCAACATGTAGATGGAGAGGAGTGGGGATTGAACCAGCAACCTTTTGGTTGGAGAATGACCACTTTAGAGTGGTAGAGTGAACGACCACTGTAGAGTGGTAGAGTGAACGACCACTGTAGAGTGGTCGTTCTCCCTAGGCCACACTGCCTGCTCATTCAAATGAGAAACTAAGCACGTGAACAAGATGGACAAATTATTACGTGTGCGTGTCTGTGTCATTCTATGATCCTTTTGTATTTTCTACTTTTACTACATATATTTGACAGACCTACTTAAAGGTTACTTTTATATTTTTGGATTTTAGATACTGGATCATTTAAAATGCTTTAAAACCCTATTGTTAGAGACTAACCCAGTAGTTTCCAACCTTAGCTTCTGACGCCTTACAAGAATCTCAGTGAGGGACACATTTAATTTAATATAATTCAATAAATTCATGCAAAACCTTCTAGTTTATGTTCGGTGATCAAATAAATGACATATTGTTCCCATCAACTAGAACAAGGAGTAAGGGTCACTCATTACTCATTAATCAAATCAAACCTCCAGCCTCCTGAACTTTTACTTTGAAGGTGAGCTGTCTCTCTGCCCCCTCCCTCGTTCAAGTTTAGCTTCTCAGGTTGACTTCCACTTCATGCCTCACTACTGAACGAATTTACAACAACAAAGAATACCTGGATCTTTGCTGCTTAATTTCCTAAGAGTCTGCTGCTGCCTGTTTCCATGTGATGTCCCGAGGCTTTAAATTTCATTAAAAGTAATAATAATAATAATATAATCATTTAATCTCCAGCCTTTGCCAGAATTTAGGGTTCAAACTTTTAATACAAACTTCATTGTTGTTTATATTTAGGGTGAATGTGGGTGTATTTTCTCTTTGGATGTTCCTATTCGTGGTATTCATTATTTTGCTGTTGGTTGGTTTTTACTCGATTTAATACATTTCCTTTTCTAATGCCCCTGTAATTTCGCTTTTATTAAGAAGCTCAATCCCAACCTCAATAAGGACATCCTTAGACACCTTCAATGGGTTTTTGTTTGTTCTGTCGTTCATCAATGAATAATGGCCCAAACTCTATAAGTACCCACTAAGGTGTCATATGATGGCCTGACCATCTAAAACTAGAGAATGACCCGGCTTGAATAGTTATCCTCTGGCGTAATTGCTTTTTGTACTTATTATTGATTTTTGTCATAAAATGTACAACATCATGTCATAAGCATCTGTTTACCTTCTGTATCACTCATCACGATGTGTAAATGTATTTAATAATACATTTATTAATACCAAAGGCTTCCATTAGAAACCCCAGGCACACTTACTTTCACGCATTACTAAAAAAGTCTTGCAGATGGATGGTTTTCTTGTGATTCTCACAGGTCAGACATCAGCCACAAAATCACAACATCTGGAGTAGCTGGACATAATATAACCTTTAGTAAAGCAAGTTAGTAGAAAATGTGACATTGGGGGAAATTGCCATCTCAAGACCCTGAAAGTCAAGCAAACAAAAATTGAATTTGGAAAAGACAAAAAAAAAGTTATGCACAGCACAGGACCTGTACAACAAAGCAAGTTCAACACACTCAGAATAATGTTTGGTTATTTAGCTTCAATGGGCCTAACATCGGAAGTCCTTGACAACATGTACTATAAACTGGTAATGAACTGGGGTCATTTACCACCACCATGATTAAAGTACGTTATATCAAACCAGAGGAAATTCTGATAAATGCGTTAGAAATAAATTATGATTGTAAAAGGAGGTTTAAGGATAAACTGTTTATCAGCACATTCATTTTATTAAGTTTCTTACTCTCCTTTAATTGTCTGATGAACACTGCTGCCAAAGCAGACCGAAGAGAAGAAAACTAGTTAATGTGTGATGAGGTCATTGGACTCAAATTTTCTTTTACAATCATTGGAATATTGAACAGGAGTTTTCCCACCAAAACACACTTTTTTCTTATGTGGTTTCGAGCAGCAGCAACAGAATAACAGTTTAAAGCATCAACACTGACAGGAATCAAACATTTTTATTTTTGCTGAGTTAAAATGAAGCTGTAATAGTCATGATCATAATTCAGTGTGATAAACTCCCTGTTAGAAGCCGTATTAAAACCAGAGTGGACACGAATAAAGTCTGGATCAGTAAGATGATTCAAATCGATGAGTCGATGCATTGCTCTTTATAATGTTACCCTTGATTGTAAACTCTTTGGTCCCTTTCAGGATCCTTTAGAATGAAGCCTTTGGTTTTCTAGTGATCTCAGACTTAATCTGCTCCAGAGAAGATCAGACGGGACAGCTTAGGTTACCAATTGATTTACCCCTGTCTGAAGTGAACTAGCTTCATTACACAGAAAAAAAAAACTACTATTAAAACTGAAGTTCCCTCGTAAACTACAAATCCTGTTTGAAGTACAAGCCCCTGAAAATGTATATTGAATGTTTTCCAACTAAAACTGATGAAGCAGTTAGAAAAATCAACAGGTGTAGACACATAAATGTAAGAATAAAAATTTTAGCGAAGTCCAAACAAATAAAAGACCTAAACACAAGCAGCAGTTTATTTTCCAAGCAGGAGTTACTGATGTTCACCGAACACTTAATCCCTTAAAACTCATCTTAATATATAGAGAAGAAATTCCATTGATCCTTGGTTGGCAAACTAGTCATACAAATAACGGAGCTGCAATACAGTCGGTAAGAACATTTGCAAGAGCAACAAATCATAACATCAACATTGATCATTCCTTCTTAGCCTCTTCCTGCTCCTGTTTCACCTCCTCATAGGTGGCATCCTCCTCTTTTTCATCCCCATCGTCTGTCTTGGAGTTGGGGACCCAGAGCCCCGATTCTATGCACTTCTTCATGATACCCTTCGCCTCCTAAAATATGTATAATTGTCACATTTAAAGAGTGAATGTGTGAAACAGAGGAACAAAACATTTACTTATCTGAAATACATTTCCCATCTGGTCACAGTAAAAAACAAAGAAACCTACCGTTGGGTCCATTTTGCTAATAACATCTTGTAACATCTGGATGTCCTTCGAGTCAAAACATTTCTGCATCTCCTGCAATTAAGGACGTAAACATGAGGCGTTTTAAACTTACAGGAAAAAATGAAAAGAAGACAGTCCTGAGGATTCTTGGAATCAGAAGAACTTACTTCTGGCAGGGACTCGTACACTTCAACAGGATCTAGCCCTCCTGGCCCAAGGCGCTTTTGACGTTCCTCTTCCTCATACTCCCTCATGGCCTTTTCTATGCGGATCTTTGCCCTACTGCGAACTCGCTCCTTAAATGACTCCAGCTCATCATTAAAAGCATCCTGGTACTGCTGATCTGCGGTCTGTAAATGACAGATACACACAATCAGTTGATAGAAATGTAGCATGTGTCCTCCACTGGAAATTACCCAAGAGCCTTTTGAGGAACTCGTGAATTTAGCTTGCTTTAGGAGGAAGAAATATGTGTAGCTCCTGTGGAATTGTTCCCTGTGTAAAGACATCACTGCTCCTGTGTCTATACTTTCTGATTCAAAACCTACTGGGACAGGAGGAAGAGGGAGAGAAAGAGAGGAAGGAAGACGGTCGAGTCACAAGTGAATGAAAGAAAGAGCACTAGTGAATTGGAAGATATAAACATGGAGATGGGGTCTTCAGTCCACACGTCTCATTTTCTTTCATTCATTACACCAAACTCAAAACAGTCATGCAACAATAAATCTGAGAACAAGATGACTCATTGTTATTTACTCATGTGTAAAAATTGCATTCATCATTTAAGCAATTAGCTTCCTCTTCACAGTTCATATACTGACTTTAGTTCCTCTGGTTCCATGGTTCCTGTAAAGTTTTGGTCTGTAAAGGGACTACAAGCTATTTAATACGTTCTGTAGCATCCAAACACATTTAATCACCTTAATCTTGGCGAAAAATTGACGGAAGCACCCGCGGGGATCCACCTTGAGGCTTTTGGCCAACTCTAGAATGAACTGCATGACGATGGTCTGATGAGCCACTTGCTCCATCAATGCATGTTTCTACAAAAAAAAAGGAAACACTTTCAGAGGAGCATAATCTGTTCATCCTAAAATACATACCGTGAAAGGAATCTGCACAAAACAGTGAGCCATTTCTTTTGATGTTTACCTCCTCAACTTCAAGGTCAATGCACATGATGACCAAGTAGTTAGCAGTCTCCTCACATACAAGATGAGAGTTGTCAGAGAGGTACTTCTGGCTGTCATCCCAGCGTCGCATCATGCCTGTAGTAAAGACAGAAATGAGGTAGCGCCATTACTTTCACATACCAGTATACCATATAATGCAGTAAAATAACAATGGCTAACTAGGATGTGAGCAGCACTGTGCGGGCCCGAGCACTTGTGATCTTGGGACCGGGCGAAACGGCTCTGTGTTGCGTGTGTTTTGTTCAACGGGGGAAGGATAAACACGTCACTTCCTGGGTCTGTTAAGCGACGCTGGACCACACCCACTAATCACGCATTATGGTCCACACCATCAAGTGTAGACCACACGGCGTAAATATAATGTCAATCAAAATAAAGTTGTAATGACAATATGTAGTGAAGTAAAAAAAAAAACATCCTGTTTCATGGCGAATCAGATGGTAGCGCCATGTCCCTGACTTAGTTTTGACATATGGAGCTGTTAAGGCTAGGACTCTGATCATAGAGTATTTTGTTTCTGATAGGACAATGCACAGTGGAGTAACAACTGCATTTTCATGCTGATCAGTAGGTGGCGCTATGACCCTGAATTAATTTTGACCAAGAGGGTTTTTTGTACGTAATGAAATGACACATGCGTTCTGCTATTTGGCCACGCCCATTCCATAAAACCATATGAATGTACTCAGTTGGGGGCTGTTATCAAACACATGTGGTTTGAGGGAGATTGAACAAAGTACACTGAAGTTACAGCAATTTTGTGTGTCACAGGGACACGTTGAAATTGACGCCCCGCAACTAACAGTGTTCGACAACAAATGACTTCAGGCCCCGAATTTGATCTGATGAAAGCTCTAGGAGGAGTTCGTTAAAATACACAACTTGTAAACAGCCAAAATGGCTACAAAATCCAAAATGGCCGACTTCCTGTTGCATTAATCAAATTGGTGCAAGAACTTTTTTTTTCGTCCGGTCATGATACACATGTGTACCGAATGTCTTGAAGACCCGTTAACCACAGTTGAGCCATTTGCCACACCCATTTCAATTACACCAGAATACGAACATTTTCATTGCGCCTGACGCGCATGCACAGTTTGGTGACTTTTCAAGAATGTTTAAGCCGTTAAAATTTGGCTGATTAATAACAAAAATTGCAAAAGGGCCGTCACACTGTCTGTGCTCGGGCCCTATTTAAAAAAAACAATTATTCTTACCAAAATGTTTGATCTGCTTTTCATTTTTCTCCACAAAGGTTTTATGCTTTTGCTCTTTCTCCTCTTCAGTCGCTTCAGTCGCGTCCGGTATGACATTAACAACGCTCTGTGGAGAGAATAATCATGAACAATGAACCAATCTGTACATAATCTGAGAGAAGAAAAACATGGTTTTCAGAGATTAATTTAACTCTTCAACTTTTGTGTGTTTTAATGTATGATCTATTGTTAATTCCCCCAGCAACAAACCATTTTCAAAGTCATTCACATGGAAGACAAAACGTGTAGTGGTACCATAAGAAATACACAGCATCACTCCCAGCCTCACTACACAATCAGCTCCTCAGCAACTAAAAGTCCTTCCAAAGCCCACTGGGCCCAAACACCTTCTAACAGAAGCTGCAGAAATACAATGGACAGGCTCATGTAGTGATGTTAAAACAGATGTTGATGGCACAGAGCCTGGGCCAAAATTGAATAGAAAAAGCTATTTTTTTTAGGGTAAACCATAAAATAGTAAGTTAGTTTACACAGCAGATCTCCTTGTTAATCCTAACCAGTATTAAATGGATTTTCTCAAGCGCCATCCCTCCACCTGGAAATCTGTTAAGTCGATTTTGCATAATTCTGCCATTACTACGAAACTTTGTGAAAGATGCTGTACACATCAGGGAAGAACCGATTACATTTTGGTGCAGATCCAGCATTTTTCAATATTAATAATATCTTTGAGTAGAACTCATGGATCTTTCTAAAAAGAGTTTAGGGGACTGGTATTTATGACTGTGTGCATTTTGGTGCGGATTCTAAATAAAAAATCTGGACCTAGTGAATGTGGTTTTATAATCTTCTTCATAAGAGCTTCATACGGTACCAAGTCAAAAACAGGCTTGAGGTTATGTTTTGTATGTGTGCCAAGAAGCTACCTAACACCAGACTCTACTGGGAGTGTGACTCCTCTCTTGCTTTTCTGTCTTTGAGTCCAGAAAAACCATAGTATACTGGAAGCCTCCCCCCCACCACCACCATTCTCTACCTCACCTTGCTGAAACCCTCCTTGCTGAGCGTGTCCACGTTCCATGGCATCTTCTTCTCGTCCCGGATGTGCTCATCCCTCTTCTTCTCCCACTCCCGCGCCTCCTTTTTCAGCTTCTTCTCCTCCGCCTGGGCTTTGTTCAGCTCTGCTTTGGCATCGTCTGTTTCTGTGAGGTTCAGCTCCTGGACTTTCTTCTGGGCCTCTGCAAGCTTGCGTTTGCTCTCCGCGGCTACCTTGTTTAATTCTTCCTGTTTGCTCTGGTACTCTTCCATTCGCTCCACCCGAGCCTGAGGGACAGATGTCATCAGATCAGTCACAACAACAGGGACAACACGGGGATCTCCAACAGTGACTTTTAAGGTGAATATCCATGATGCACTATTTGCAAATATCGGGCCAATTACAACAAGCCAAGCTACTGCAATACAATCTTTTCTCGATTATAAGTTATAGAGCATCCAGTGGGGGTAGTAGAGCAGCTAACACCTCACACAGGACATGTACGAGCCCCACGTATACCCAAAAGAAAGTGCTTAACAAACCGATTTGTCTTAAAGGTGTACCTGGTGTCTCCATCTGAAGAGACTGGGTGTGTCGATGTTCGGGTGGGTGTCATCTTCATCGTCCGACACCTCGATGTGGTCCCACACACTGTAGTCTATCCTGGACATGATGCCAGCGACAACACAGCACAAGCGGCGTTAGCTCGGAATGTGACTTCTTGGGCAAACCCGACCTCCACCGGAGATTCAGTCGGAAAAGCAGCCCTCGGACGAAAGCTTCACTTTCTACAGGATGTGTGGTCGTGGGTCGGTGCAGCGACGGGCGGTGCTCAGCCGACACAGACTAAGATTGAGCTAGCTAGCATCGGCTAACGGGCTGACTGTACTTTCTAGAAAGAATTGCTGCTACTCATTTCCGTTTTACGTCGGCGCGTCAATGCGTCGTCAGACTACGTCATCACGTAAACGGCGCCTCAAACCTCAGCCTCCAAAATGATCCCAAATCTACAAATGGCCTCAAGCCTGAATCTCTGTCAACAGTAAATAAAACCTGGATATTCTAAACTCCATGAAGAGAGGATTTATTACAGGACTGTGTGAGTTTGGGCTTTGTGTTCATATTAAACTGGCAACTTTCATTCTACCAAGCAAAGTGCAACCTCCAAAGAATAACAACACCACAGTTCATCGCTTGTTTAAATTAACACGTTTTTGATTTTTGTTCTGAGGCAAAACTCTTTCATTATTTCTTTAAGTTAACAACTCATGAAGCATACATTTAAAGAAACATTTTGTTGAAAGAAATTTCCTTATTGAGAAAAATGTATATAAAGATACACATTTTCATATATCATTTGATTATTGTTGCTTTTGTTGTTGTTTTAATCCCTAATAACAATAATCATCGTCATAATTAGTTAAAAAACTGATGGTTGTTGTTTTAAACTCTTCTTCGAGAAAATACTTGATAAACAGGAAACATTTTTACACATCTTAGGTAGATATCATTATAATAATAACTTTATTTATAGAGCACTTTTCAAAAATCTCAGTTGCAAAGCGCTTTACAAGGGCAGCTTAGTAAAAACCACAGGGCAGAAAATCCTGTGCACAGCAAGAAATTAAGGAATCCAAAACTTTAAAAGACAATCTGTTTTACTTCCTCACTGTACTTTCATGTGAGACCAATACATTTACAATAATAACAGTGCAACTCCTCGTGTGACACAACAGGAAAGTCATGTCGATTCACACATACCTGTTCAGCTTCGAGAGGAGTCCAATATTTGTAGGTGAAGCCCACGGGTCCTATGAGCTAATCCAACCTAAAAATAACCTGTGTGGGTTTGTCATGGGTGTGTGTCAGGCCTTTAACAAGTTAAAGGTTCTTTATTACTGTGTAGCTCAGTGGTGACGTGCACAAACAAGCCTCCCTCACATTTGATGTGGGTGTGTGCGATGAAATAAAGACGCTGCACAAAGCTCATTCAAACTTCCCTTTAATAAATAAATACTACATTGGACAGCTGGTGTCATGTTGTTCAACTCTTTGCTGGGACCGTGCCGGAGAGGTGCGACATTATTAAACAACACTAAGGTAAATTATAACATTAATATAGATTGCACTCATACTTTGGCTGATCTAAGCTCCAGTGTATTTCTGCAATGACATGTCAAAAATAATGTCACCTGTGCATTCACCTATATCATTCAGCCCTGATGGCACCTTAAACAGTGGCTGAATGAGTGCAACACAGATACAGTGCCACTTTGTGACATGGTTAGAAGGCATCTACGTGTGACTTCTCTTCTCCTCCAGGGGTTGAGACTCCCTGAACCCGGAGCAGCAGATGGAGATTCTGGCCTGAGTCTCGCAGCAGCGCCGCATCTCCCGGATCACGTCCTCACACATGCTCTCCACATACTTGTTGGCTGCAGGAGGAGGGTAAACATCGAGCAGAGGACAATGTTGACAACAGGTCATGGCACTCAAGTGTGTGTGTGTGTGTGTGTGTGTGTGTGTGTGTGTGTGTGTGTGTGTGTGTGTGTTGTATACCTTGTAAACACTTTTGAATCTCACATGCTTGCTTTTGACACGGATCTTTCTGAGGCATGGCTGAAAGAAAACGCATTTTTTCAGAAAGTTGTGCACCGGTGATAACAAACACACACACACTGGGCTAAAGACTCACTCACCCCCACTTCTGTCCCTTCAGGAGATTTAGTTATAAAGTTATAACGCAGCCAGGTTCTCGATGATTAAAGGTCTATAAGCTAGCGTTAGCCGCTCACATCACTTCCTACCGGGAGGTGACTTTCTAATCAGGTGACACGTCGTTAGCCAATGATATCATGTCTAAAGGAAGCGCAACAGCGACATCTGGTGGTTTATAGATAGACGGTCACCCGACAGGATTCTATGGAAACAAATTGCAACCTTTCATAATGTTAAAACTTTTTAAAATTCAGGTGTCATATTATTATTCATAGTCATTTCTGTTGCCTTTCAAGTTGTGTAATATCATCTTAGGAATTGTATTATATTATCATTATAATTTCATTATAAAATATAAGTATTATATATATGTTATGTTGTATACCATATATATCATGTATACTTGGGTCATTTTATACAGTTGTAATTGGGATACATGTAAAGGTATTATTTGTGCAGTGTTGGTAATATTAAAGAGTGTGATCAGCTTAAAAATCAGAATAAATGGCATTGATTTGGTTGGTTGATGAGCAAAATATTTATGGTTTTTGATCCAAATCATCCATATGTTTATTTATTTTTGAGAAACAATTCCGCTTTACTATGGAGACAGCCCCCCCCCCCCCCCTCGCATTGCTGTGTTTGTTTATTTGTTTTATAATTTTAAGTCATATAAGTCAGTAGCAGTAAGCAGTAAAATACTACTTTCACAATGTCAACACTAATAAATGAAAATAAATAATGTGATTTTTTTATTTAAATTTTATTCATAAAGATAAGCAAATTAAGAAACCGTTCATATTTACAGTACATATCTTTAACATTGAGTATTAAAGTGGCAGTATTTCATTTACAAGCATACATTAACAGTAATGTAGTCATAAGTGCTATATTATGTGTTGCTAATATTTAGTGTTACATGATAATGCTATTATTGGGCAAATAAGTGAAGCAAAAATATACATTAGATACAGGATATCACATGGAGGGCATTAAGAGTAGACTGAAGATGAAAATAAATTCATGTTAAAATACTGAGATAGTAAATGGGGAATATAGTATATTCTGGTCTTTCTCTTTATGAGATCTGATTCTGGATGAAAGCAAGATCCTCATAAATATCTGTTGAGTTATATTAACGCATTGTCATTCCTGTCTCCAAAGCAGCAACAGTAAAATCCCCTTGTATGTCCAATGTGGTCCTGCGATCCCATTTGAAGATCACTCGTTTCAAACGCCTGAGTGAAAGGAAAAGAAAATGCAGGTTAGGACTCAGAGAGCCGAGACGACTTGCACATAAGTTCTCATCAGAGTTCCCCTCTACCTTTGGTCTTGGCCTTGACAATGAACTGCTTGCTCTTCTTGCCCAGTGCATTGGAGGCGGTGCAGATGTAGGTCCCTGGGACCAGTGAGGAAAAGGTAAGAACTGCCTCGTCCTCCGTCCTCTCCTGCGTAGGATGGGAGGACTGCCAGCTGTACACCGGGGCGGGATTTCCTGTGGCAGTGCAGTTTAAGGAGATTTCTGCGCCCAATGTGAGCTCCAGCACTTCTGGTTCAGGACTGAGGAACGTTGGGGGAACTAGAGAGGAGATCACAGGGATTAGATGCACCAGGGCGCTTGTAAAACATAAGAAAAGTATTTTTAAGATTGGGGGAAGGCTTCGTGACTCACAGTACACAGAGGCATTGAGAGGCTCGGAGGCCACAGTGGGAGGGGGTTGTGGTCCCTCTGGTCCGAGCTCCAGCTCTGCCACACACCTGTACTGCGCTCCGTTCTCGGCTCTGGTCGGCGTGACGACGAGGATGGAGGACACTTGGACAGGCGAGGAGGATGTGAGGTCAGCGAAGGAATGGTTATACACTTCACTCTGCCCTCTGTACCACCTCAGGTTCAGATACTGAACAGGAGCAACATTTTGAACCTCGCAGAGCAGCTGGTACTCCTTTCCCTCCACCATGGGGCCCGTATGGTTCACAGGCCGGATGGAAACACGATCCGGGGTTTCTGTATGAAGGACAACACAGAGTTCAGGGCGGTCACACAGGTTTGTATGAGTTTACCGCCAGCTAGATGACATCAAAGCACTCCAATCCTGGCTTCTCTAAGTTGGCTTCTTGTTTGGTTTAGAACTAATTCGCCTTGGTTTCGGCAAAAACATCATGCTCACCCCATTTGAGGCAGCTTGCAGCATTAGATTACCCCTGAGCATCCTGTGTCTGCTTTGTCGGTCAAAGCACTTTGTAAAACCCTATTTTAAAATTGATGAGCAAATAAAGTTATAATTTTTTACTACACAATTAAAGGAAGGGGTGACTCACTGTAGAGGACGAGGTTGAGTTTCTCCTCACACTGTCTGGGAGCTGTGAAAAACACCCCATAGCAGATGGGCTCCTCTATCCAGTCGATGAGACTGTCTACCTTCCACTGGATGGAAAGGTCCTGCTGGGTGTGCGAGGCGCTGATGGTGGACTCCCACCCCAGGACACGCACTGGGCGGGCGGCCTCACAGCTCACCGTCACCGGCTCCCCGAAGCCCACCACGACCCTGGAGGGCTTCAGGATGAGGGAGCAGCCTTCACCTGACACTGAGACAAACAGCAGCAGTTACACCACTAGAGGGACGTAAGGCAGTACAATCATGTATTTGTACTTTACTTTGTTCATATATTTACAGCTACTTTTCACTTTTACTCCGCTAAATGTATCAGCATACATCTGTATTTACACTCGATTAATATTCTTACATTTTCACACAAGTAGCCTATTATCAATAATGAGAGGGTTAATCCACAAATCCAATCAGATCAATTATCAAAATTAAGAATAGGCTCCCCTTTCAATCATTTATATGAATGCTTTCAGGTGAGTCTCATTATCTGTAGCATTATTTACTAATATGACAGAGTCTGTATTATTCAGTATTAAACAAAATAGGCAGAGTCAACTGCACTAAGGAATAGGCTAAACTCTACAACTTTAAATGCTTCTATACCAAAGTATATTTAAAAGCAAGTGCTGACCTTTACTAGAAAAAAGTACTTTAAAAAAAGTACTTTAAAAAGTTTTTGTCTATGTAATTGTATTTTTAGTCATGTAAAAGGTCTCAGTACCTTCTCCTACACCACCGAATACTTTCAATTCATCGTGACAAATAGGCTGCCTATATGCACCTATTATGTAAGTCTTTACAACACAAAAGAAATCATGAAATATGTGAAATACACATGAGTGTGACAGTGAGTGATTCTATGTCAAGAAAACAAAATGTAACCTACACTATGTAAACCTACTTAAGGTTCAACAACAGGAGGCTGTACACGGCAACATGCACATGCATATTTACAATATAATTTTATTTGACTGTCAACTGTTATAGAATATCGTGTTACCACCAAAACACTATTAATCATATTAATAGGATGTAAAGATCTTTTTCAACATTAAGCTAATTACTGAGGATTATAAGGAGATTCAGCTTTTTACATTAAAAATAAAGCAGTGCTTTAACTTTCTGTAGCACTGAGGTTTGTTACCATCACCAACTAGAGGTCATTGTTTTCCTATTTTCAATACAACTACTGCACCAAACATCATCTTCAATTCAAATGAGTGAAGTAAAAACAAATTGGCTTCGACGTCTTACCTGAGCAAAACATGCAAAGCGTCAGAATCCATCGCACAAAGTTGCTTCCCATGTTATTCTCTGCACCGAGCCGTCGATTAAAAAAGGGGTGAGCGGAAAAAGAAAACTTGAACTGAGCTTGGCAACTCTGCAGGGAGCTGTGCTGGAAACAAAAGGGCCCCAGTCGTCCCAGCTGACTTTGTGGGTGGGGGGCAAAAGGGAAAAGAGGGAAATTTAACAGGTGGCAGCGGCCTCTAGAAAAACACTCAGCTCGATCATGTGTACGTAGTGATCTCATAAACATTATAGCAGCAAAAGTGTAGATCCACAAACACCACAGCATCTGTGTCAACAGGAGGGGTTTGAACATATAGTACAATAACACCAAAGTAAGATTAATACGTATATACATTCTCTATTTTCAGTGTCTGGTACATTACAGAGCAAAATATGTTGCATTTAATGGATAGTTGACAATTTTAACTCATCTCTTAATACATGATTATTGAATATAACTGCAACAATCCCTTCCCTCTGTGCAATTCTGTGGCTAATGTATAAACCGTTTCACTGTATACATTCCCATACTGTGTATATCAGTTTTTTTAATATTTGCTTACATTTCTAAGTATTGCATTACTTATCATTATTAGACTTAACTGATGTCCAATCTTGACTGTCCCCTTTGTTGCTGTAACACGTCAAACTTCCCTGCTGTGGGACTAATGAAGAAACATCTCATCCCATCATAATTATATTAAATTACAATTATAGATTATAACTTCTTTGTCTTATTTTATGCTATGATCAAGTTAAAGTCACAAAAACATCCACTCCTCTTTAATCTCTGGTGTGATTGTTTGTGTCAACAAAACCACATTAACCTGATCTAACCTTTTTTTTATTGATTATACTGAGTCAAAGCTTTGATATTTCTTGTTTTTCTCTCTACATGCCAGTCTAAGGTGTGGCTATGGTCAGCTTTCTGACCACTTATGTCTTATCCCTCTGTTTTCAAACCGTGTCTGGCTGTGTGGACCAAAGTCTGTTTTCAGTTTTGCACGCATGCTTGTCTCCTGTTGCTCCTGAGCCTTGTGAGATCCCAGCAGGCAGGAGGCACTGGTGTTGTGCAGCATGAAGCTCTGCAAGACTCACACTGTGACCAGAATGCTGTGCTGAATATCAGCTGCAAGCGAAAGTGAGCAAGTAACCGGACGCCCTTCGGTATATTTCTGGAGAGCACAGCTGGGAATCTTGATTTACAGATTACAGTACATGCTTGTTCCCTCTTCTCAGGCTCGACAGAAATGTGTGTTTGCGATAAAACTTTTTTTCTCCCATGACAGATTGAGCTGATATCCCCTGCCAGGTTGTTATAGCAACGCAGTGCATACACAAACAGTGCTTTCTGGCAACAGCTTCAGTGGGAATGACAGCAGCTGAACATAAAGAACATGGTTTCAGAAAAGAAAAAAAATAGGTTTATGCTGGCAACCGAGTGCAGGATAACAAACACTCTCCTTTACATTCACTTTGTTCAGTGCTAATTAGTATGGCAGCCTCAGCACTGTATAATGCAAGCCAGATTGAATGAGAGAGAGAGAGAGAGAGAGAGAAGGGGGGGGGGAGACTCGGTTTGACAAAAGGTGGCAGGGAAACAAAATAGTCAAGAGCTACACTGGTTTGACTTCGCCTCAATCAGTATTCTGCCAAAGGATGTCCCTGACGGAGCAGCTTGTTTTATCTTACGCATGACGATACCGCATGTTCACAACCAGAACAAAAATAACAACAATGAGGTTGACAAACGAAAACCAGCCTTTGGCATTTTTTTCAAGTATCTTTACTCGTACATCAGACAGACTTCAGGATCTAGTGGCTCATAATTTCAATTTCAATAAAGCATCATGTATGATATTGTAAAAAAAAGAAATGGCACGAACAATCTCAGTGCAAATATATTTCAACATTCTAGAGCTGTACCATTGTATATATATATATTTTTAAAAAAAAATGAAAATCACATGGTAATACAAATTTACAGAGAATAAAATGCGCAAACCGAAACTGAATACAGTAATTACAAAAATAGAAATATGTTATTTAAAGCACCATTGAGCAATTACTGTAGTGTAGTTGTGGTAAGTATTCAGTTTTTTAAAAAAAGGAACAAAATGTACCTGAGTGGATAAAACCATCCATTTGGCCGTGGTCTTATAACACAGGGGCAGAAGAACCTTGCACTAGGCTGACACACCCACTTTCCTGAACATATATATAGTAATATTGCAATATATATTCTTCTTTTAGCTCTGTTTTAGTACCAATGTGCAGTCCATTTTCAAGTTCATACTAATCATCATAATAGTTGCCATCTTTGTCATTTTGTGCTTCAGTGGTAACAGAAGTGGGTCTATCATAACTCTCTGTTACTGCTGGTCAGTGCAGCTAAGAGCGAGACTCTGTCCACATTAATGTGGATATTTTACAAAGTGAATGTATTCCTCTGGGTTTTGTCCACAAGCAAATAGCGTTTATGTCACTGTCTAAAACAGAGATTTTTCCAAAACACCTTCCAAAGTACAGATTTTCAAATAGTCAGGTTTTTGTGTGTACGTGTAAAACTGTGTGTTTCGGGAACAAGGATGTCAGAGCTCATTTTTTGCATATCTACTGTTGGTTAGTGTATTAGTGTTTATTAGTGTATGCCAGTATCAACAATAACCATGGCGGCTATATACCACTTTCTCTAAAGCTGCTGTCAGACATGCACAGAACTCTGGTGGAGATCCTCTGGAGGACGTGTGTGTGTAAAGCAAATGTCAGAGTGAGAGCCTCTGGAGTTCCTCCGGACATTCTCTGCTTAGCCCCCTGGTATAAGGTCTCCCGCTGTGTTGTGTGAATGGAAAACAGTTGAGAAAGTCTGGACCCGATTCCCCGGAGATCCTCCGCAGGACGTTTTGTTACCACTTGCTACGTCTAATTGCAAATCAGTAGCTACATTTAGCATTACTGGCCTTCAAAGGTGTCTGCATTACTCACTGCTAATTGGAACGCAGCTCACTGAGCATGCTCGCAATGTTGAAAGGATGGTTGATGTCCAACACCCACTGGCCCAGCATTGTTGTTTAAGTGTTTAAAGTCATTTTTGTGTTCTCATCTGGTTGGATTTTTTAAAAACAAATGGAGATTCTTTAAAGAATAAAGAAATTATGAATTCAAAAACAAACGTGCAACAGTACAGACAAGGACCAAATATTTCAGTTAATCCGACATAAAACTCCAAAAATGAACCTAAACAAGCACAAAAATAAAAGAGTTGCATGTTCCTTCTCCTGAGTGCAACAAGGATTTGATTCAGTCAGTGTTTACATGCACCCTTGTTACAGTCCAGATTTTGACATGTGCAGGAGAACGATTTCAGGCCCAGCGGTGAACAAAATGGAGGAACAATTACAGACGAAGTCAGACTCACATGTAGCTACAACAAAGTAGTGTGAGAAGTTTCCATTGTATTGAAACTGTGTATCCGACACAGGCACAAAAACACATTTCTCAAAAAGAAAGATATTAGATAGACAATGTAACAACAGACTCACAAGGCAACATTTCGAGGAAGTTAGTCATGCTTCCAAAATAGGCATCAGGGAAAGATCTTGATTACTGACCTGCTGCATGTACACCAGGTTATTACAAGGCATTACAACTCACACATCAATGACCCGTATACCCTTTTGTTAATGCAACAATATTGATTAGTGGAGCTTTGCAGACAGCTGATAGGATTATGTCATCTTAAAGCTACGGCGGTAATGCAAAAGCAGCTTTCCAGGAACTGAGCATGCATAGGACACCAAACCCATAGATCTTTAAGAAGCATGTTCACCAAAACAATAAAAAGTATAAATTTGATTTGATTTTGCGAAGCCATGCAAAATTTTCACAAAAAGTGAGCCTCATACTGGTCCTGATGAGGTAGGTTGGTAGCTGCCTTTGTTGAGGGAACATGTGCCATCGGCTTTCACAAAATACAGACCAGTAAGGAAGAGGACGACTCCCAGCAACCCAAGCGCTCCGACTATGGCCGCAAAGGTTGTTCGATTCCCTGTGGGAGATGGGAGTGTTTCTTTTTATTACATTCTGTCTCTCTCTCTCCCTCTCTCTCTTGTTCAGACTTGTTCAGATTTTCTCTGTTTCTGATAAACCACACCGCTCATGATGAAAATTAAAACAAAGAAAACAGCTATTAAAATCCCAGCCGTGGTTCCAGCGCGGCTACCTGATGGAGAACAACAGCATGAGGGATTTATAGAAAGATTTCGTTACTGCAAGACAATGACCGGGTAAAACAAAGTGAGAAATGGCATGACTTACTTGGAGCCTCGACTAAGGTGAAGTATTTGGTCGTGGTGCCCTTGGGGTTAGATGCTGTGCAGCTGTAGGGCCCTGGAAACTGATGGGACCGGGTTAGGATGAGTTGATTCTTATTTGGATTCATGTCCGTCTGTCGTACGGGTGGTGGGGAATGCCAACTGTACACCGGGGCTGGGTGTCCTGTCGCGCTGCAATTTAAAATAATTTTATCAACAGCTGGAACTTCCAGCGTCTCATTTTCAGGCTGGTCGAAGGTTGGTGGGTCTGAGGAGGCACATGAAATTAAGATTCAGACATGAAGAGATAAAATAACGAGATATTTAAAAAAATACCTTCTGAGAGAGGCACAACACGCCAAATATTCTGTGAAGGTGCAAAGAACTCACACTGTACGATGACTTCTTGTGGCGCTGAAAGCTTTGAGGTATTTTGTAGTCCTGGTGTCAAGAAGTTAAGTTTGGCTTCACACCAGATCCGAGCCCCGTTATCATCCTTATGGGCGATCAGATCATAAACTGCTGATACATTGACTGGCTCCAGGCTGGCAACACTAAATGTATTAGTGGAGACTATCTTATTTCCTTTGTGAAAAAGTACAGAGAGGTTTCTGGCTGGTGCAACATTGGTAACATCACACCTCAGGCGACGCTTTTCGCCCTCCGCCATAGAACCCGATGGACTTGGCTGTGGCATGGACACACTGTCTGGCATTTCTGTAAAAAAAAAAAGGAAAAATGTTTAACAAGAGCTTAGTACCATCCAAAAATATCAGTTTGTGTTAAACGACGACGAAGTAAGACTTACTGTACACGGTGACTGGCAGGCGTTCTGTGCACTGAGTATTATCATTGAGATTGACGTAGCACTGTGGAGACAGTTTCCACAGACTAACAGACGGGATCACTAAGGTAAGAACGGTGACCCTTTCTGTTAACGGTATGCCATTTAGTTTAGACTCCCAGCCCATCCCAGTTATCTCGTTGGATGATGAGCTGCAGTTGACAGAGAACGAGTGTCCGTATTCCACCACAACGCTTTTGGGGCTGATCTCAGTTGGACATTTGGCACTCACGAGCGTTCCTAGAAGCACACAGGATGGATCATGTTGAAAACTGCAAGCAGCCATGTACAAATCGGTATTTTGTATAGAATGGAACTTCAGGGACAGGATGATTAAACAGACATTGGGAACACTGTACACTTTATTAGCTATTTCTTAAATTTCCTTCAGGATCAATGCATTTTCTATATATCTATCTATCTACCTATTTATTAATATGTCTATCTATTTACCTATTTATTAATATGTCTATCTATCTATCTACCTATTTATTAATATATCTATCTATCTATGGAGAAAAACAAGAAGCCCTCCCCCCTCCCCCTTGTTAATGACTACCACTCCATGTACCCCACGCTGCTGCCCTGTTCACCAGACATTGGGAGTCATGGATGAGATACTGCACTAAAGTTTGGTGAAATAAAGTAAGTTATAAAATCCACGAGATGAGTCAACAACAACATCTGTTCTACGGACACGTCCAGTGGATCAGATTCGTGTTCCCGGAGACGAGCGAGCAAAATGCGATCGCAAGAAATCCGCGTCATTAAACACACGCACAATGGGCGTAGGCCAGCCTGCAGAGTTAACGCTCTTAAGTCACGATCTGGCCTAAACTACGTTTGTTACGTACATGTAAATAGCCTGTAAGGAAATTAAACAAGACCAAACGTTTACCTGCACTCGCCAAAGAACCGACGAACACGAGCAGCCACATCATTGTTTAGTCCTCGACACCCTCACGACTGAATTCAGTAAATAAACACTCGCGTGTTTCTTCAATCCTTCGCACAGAGGTCACAAATGTTTCCTTTCACCTGAGGGGATTAGAAAGTCCCGAAAGTAAAAGTATCACGGTGCGTTTACAGGTTCTTCGGACATTTCTGTTGCGCTCGGGTTTATCCTGGTCAGTAGGCAGTGGCAGCCGAGTTCATTTTTTTTAGGGTGGACTCAAAACTAGTGGTTTGAAGTAATAACGTCCGCTATCTTATCGAGAGTTATGTGAGAAAATCAATAGGACCTAACCTGTAATCTTCCCATGTTGTCAAATAAATTACTGCAAGAAGATTGTGTAAGTTGCCCCAAAAAACAACAACCCAGTTATCTTAAATACTTGTTGAGAAATGTCTGTAGTTGGCATATTTCCTACGGGCCCGGAAGGCAGCATCTAATAAACGTATCAATGACAGGGGAGGAATCGGTCCAAGGGAAGCGGATCAGGAAGAGGAGGTGTGTTCCCTGTAAAACGGTCACAGACGGTCGCATAAGGAATGTCCTGATCAATGTGTCCTTGTCTTAAGTCACATATATAGTCACATATCTGTGCTCATGGGGATTCACTGGTGAAGAACTCTGTGCAGCCCCTGATATCAACTGTTCATTCAGTCAGTGCCTCAGCTGCATCCAATGGGAAGTAGTTTGTATGTTATGATTCTATACTTTCCACGTTCCTCTATCTATTTAGTTGTTTTGCATTGCTGAGAATGATCTGGCTTTTCCTAGATTTTGTCATTGTACTTATATTTTATTTATTTATTATGAGTCACCTTGTATCTCTGGTTTTCAAAGGCGCTTTAGATATAAAGTTTGTTATTATTCTTATGATTTGATATCATTGATTGAAAACAAGTCTTGCTGGTTATAGTTGATAAATATGAAACATAGTCCATAAAGTTTCCTAATTTAAATTCTCCTCCTGATTGCGTCTTTGCTCATGACAGCAAGCATTACAGTGGTTTTTTTCATTCATGCATTATTCCCTTGGAAAACGGGGAAGATGTTAAAATATACCCGATCTCGCAGTGTTCAGGAAAGGCCAAAACATTTTCTATGGGTTCTTCTCTGACCTGTACCGCATCCTTCCCCTGAGTTTTCTGGAAATCTGTTCTCTTGTTTTTGTGTAACTTTCGTATATAAACCAAATTAAAAGGTGACCTCCTTAGCAGAGGTAATAAACACATTTGTGTGCACATTAAATTTTAAGGCAATTCGGTTGAAAAGGCACATTTTAATAATAAAATACAGTTTTATGCCAGTCACAAATATTTACAGCATTATTCACAAATACATTACATAGTTTTCATGTCCATATCGTCACAGGCAGGACTTCATCTATTCCATCTTGCAACATACCTATCTGCAGTCCGTCAAGAGCAATGTCTTCCATCTTTACTGATTCTCATTAATAAATATAAGTTTTTCCATTTACATAAAAATATCCTACATGTACATTTCTGATAGGCATTAGGCAAAAAATTTAAATGCCCACAGTCATTCATACAAAGGCATACAAGTGGGGAACAGGCCAATTTGTCCCCCTGTGGCCGGAGCCTGACACTTTGTGGCACAGCAAAGGGCCAGGCACAGATGAGGCTACAAACAGAGAGAAGTGCATAGTCGCGTACGGAGAGAATAGCGGAGGGACAATGGGCTCAGTGAATGGTGTCGGAACGCAGTGTCCACGCACAGAGCCACGCTGGTCTGTTATTCACACCTTCAGTATCACACCTTCATTGCACTTCCTGTTAATGCGTTCACATCAGTCTCAGGGCCAGCATTTCTTCAAACACATTCTAAACAACAATTTTGAAATAAAGACATACACGCTGAGATTTGCGTTTGAGTGAATATTAGGGGGCAGAAAAGAGAAGCAAGAAGCAAGCAGAAGCGAAACCAAAGTCAACAAAAACATTCTTCGTCATGTTAGTTTGTGCACTTGAAGGTGAAATAGTCCGGCGGAGAATGTTTAAGTTCTTGCTCCTCCCGTTCTTTCTTTCCAGTGAAAACAGGTAGAATCCAGTAGTAAAATTACAAATGTACATCTCAAGCCAAGGTTGCTGGGTTTTTATGATTGGATTATTCTATGAATGGTAAAATATGAAACGTGGGACAATAAATGTGAACGTCGGGGGAATTAAAATGATTTCCAAACAGTGCAGTGGGAGTCGCTGTTATCGGGCCTTCAATGACGGTTGGTGGCAGCGAGATGCAGCTCATTCAGAGTGGTCAGTTGTCCTGTACATCAACAGGCGTCCCGCTAAGACAGTTTAGTCATTGGAAACTGCATGTCCCAGCCGTTGTGGGCGACGTTACCGTTGTGGGTGCTGAGTCGGGGGTTTTTGAGGCTGTAGCGACGCATCCTGGTGTTCTTGTAGTAGATCGAGTAGATGAAGAGGAAGACGATGGAGATTGCAACGACGGTGACCGCCACGAATCCAGCTATGAGGGGCAGGTAGTCCTCTGCAACGACAGCAATCACATGCGCAACATGTTAATGTTTTACAAGTCCAAATAATCTGCTCTCTCTGTCTGACATGCATTAATTCATTTTTGTATTCCTGGGTTTGCAGCTGTTTCTCATTGTCTATTAAACAAATATGTATATGCCCTTTAGCATGCACTTTCAACCATGGTCAACCATTTTTATCATTACTGAAAAAAATGGGAGTGATTATTTATTAACAACTTGATAATAGAACACAAGATGCACGATATTTTCAACAAAACGTACCCAAACCTACAACTCCTGCCACTTCTGCCTTTTCTTTCTGTCTTTGACACAACCATCACTGACAAATCAAACGCTACAAATTTGAAATAAATCCTCTTTGAATGGGTTTTTCCATGTGCTAGGCAAACTTAATTTGTATAAATGAATGCTGTCAAGAGCACGGTTTTATTTACTGGTTATAGTTCAGCTCACATTTTTCTGTTGACTAACTTTTCACTAGAGCATCTATCATCTATATTTTTTATGTAATCTTAATGTAATTTGGTCACAAAGGAAAATTGAAAGTGAAGTTACTCATTTGTACATGTTTGTAACTCCTGATTTCTGAAGGAGGTATAACACAGAATTGATCGAAAAATGTTGGCTTCCAACCCTATTCCACTTATCTTAGATATTTGTATTGTTTTTGTTCTGTTCTAATTTGTGTTTTATGCATGTTAGAAACGTCCTCAACCCGTCACTCGCTCCCGGTGAATCCTCCGGACGATCTCCTGCTGTATTCTCACATGGGCTCACTTGGACATTATCTAGAGTTTTTTACAAGTAGGCTGGCAGGAGAGACTCTGGAAAATATCTGCAGCTACTGACAGAACCTCTGGAAAATGTCAGGAGACGATTCGGAATTCAGTGCATGTCTAAAAGCTGCACTAGATTGGTGTGGGAAGAGGTGCATAGCTTCTACCAAAAAGTAAAGAATGGAGTTTTAATTGTTACCCTTTAAAATCACTTCGACCACATAGAAGGTGGATTCAATTTCATTGGTCGCGGTACAGTTGTAGAGGCCTGCTTCAGACACAGTGAGCGTGGCATTGGGCAATCGGGGCACTTTGTTTTTGCTAATCCACTTGATGTTTGGACGTGGGTGACCATCAGCTTCACAGACCAGCTCCTCAGGGTAACCTCTGAACACTGGGATCTTCTTTGGAAGCTTTGTGGTGTTGATGGCAGGCTTATCTGTTGAGACACAGAGGCAAGTAGAGCGTTGTGAGGTAAAGGCGATGACCAAAAATGATTTTAGTCTATAGGACAAGATGGTGAACATCCCTGGTACGTAGCATGTTTCACAGACGTGCAACTACACACTGTCATTTTTCAATGATGAAGTGGCCTGAGGAGATAAAACACCTGTCATCACTTCCATCTTAACTGCGACATCTGAGCAGCAAATGTAAACTCACAGTGGACGGTGATGTTGAGCGGCTCGGACCTCATGCTCGGAGGAGGCTGCGGTCCCTCGGGTCCCAGGTCCATCTGAGCCTCACATCTGAACTCCACTCCGTTGTGCTTTCTGTCCAAAGTGATGTTGATGGTGTACGACACATCTACCGGGGACCTGACCACACTGATGTCACACTTTGTTCCGTTCTCAAACAGACAGCTAGCCACCCGCATTGGGCCTGATGGACAAATGAACGTTAAAGTTAAGAAGACAAAAGTAGCAGGTGTTTTCGTCCCTACTTTCTAAATTGCACTGCACCAGATCACAATTTCCTTCCATTTTACAGTCAGTGTTAGAGATCATGACAGCGAAGCATGACTTTATTGGGACTTCACTGTCTGCCCTGTCGACATATACCAATGTGTCTTGATTTGTCAATTACATCACACTGTCAGACTCACATACACATGCAGAGTCCCTTCTGGAACGCACTACTTTAAAAACAACGCCCTCTTCAAACCTGGTGTTAACAATCGTCCTGAGAGATTCCATCACAAGTGGACAGTGTTAAATTGCAAAGACCAAATGATGTTTTATAAAACCCAGCATGAGTTTACAGATATGTCCGATGCCAATGGTAATGAGTGTGTGTGTGTGTGAGTGTGTGTGAGAGAGTGTGCGAGCGCAAGAGAGAGGGAGAAAGAAAGCGGAAAGAGTCAGGTGTGACTGAAATAATGTGGTAATGTATGTGTTAATGAACTGTATTTTACGAATAAATAAAAAAAGAATAAATCATTATGCGATGGTCAGTGTTGATATTAGGACGTTGGCCACAAACCAATCAGCGAGACCCTGGGAAGAGTGCCAGCTGAGGAGGCCGTCCAGAACCCAATCAAACAGCGACTAGGAAAGTGGGCACGTGATTGCATTTCTTGTCCTTGTTATATGCTGAAGCCACATCAGACTGCTCACAAGCACATTATCCCTTCAATTAACTTCTCTCACAATCTATGACAATCGGATTTTCCTAATTATGTCGGTTGTTTACAGAGCAACACCTGCATAATAAGTGGATAATGCGTTACGTTGTTAAAGTAACTGATCTGCAGTCATTCTATTTGTGAACATAAGCTTCAACTTGTCTTTTAAAACAGTCCCTTTTAATCAAGGTTGGGTGATTATTATTTAATGTCATCAGCGTCATCTGCTTTGAAATAACTGTGAGACTAGCACTGGTTACACTTCCTTGACCTCACAGATAAGGCAGAGCATGTGTAAACAGAGATAACCCACCTCTGATAAGTGGTTGGAGGGTTTCATTTCCTTGATACCAGCGCACAGTGAGGCTCCGTGCAGGAGCCGCACTGATCACGTCACACTGCAGCTGGAGCTCACTGCCCTCCACCACTGAGGTCCCGTTATGGACAGGGCGGATGGAGACGCTGCCTGGGGTTTCTAACAACGCAAAATACAGTGGAGTGAAACAAAAATCAGGATTAAATGAGGATTTAAAGGCAATGACAGTGAAAGGACAAAAAAAAGTTATTCAGACATACTGTAGAGAGTGAAGTTTACAGCTTTTTGGCATGGTCCTAATCCTCGAAACGTAATGGTACAAACAGGCCTCGGGTCCCAGTCTTCACCGGTCTCAGGGCTCCACTTGTCTTTGTAAAACTTAATCCCGTGCACTTCCCAGTATGTCTCATTGACATTTCCTGCGTCGGCGGATGTCGGTTTGCACGCTGCGGTCTTGGTCAGTCCCCGGTATGGTATCACCATCCTGTGTGGAGTAATTTCGATAGGGCATTCCGGCTTGGCATCTGAGGAGCGTAGAGCGAGAGGGAGAGGTGATAAAAAATGTTATTCCAGCCCAAGTGAATACACATCCATTATCGTGACCCAACATTTCCACGTCCAGGGCTGAGGTTGAATGGGGTTGAAAAGCCACATAGTTGTAAAACAATGAAGGCAAATGTATGTGTGTGTGTTGAGGGGGATCTAAGGAAGGAAATGATCCCTCCCTTAGGAAACTGCACTTGCTGCCGAGCATTCTTTCTCCTGGAGCTTGTTGTAGAATTCATATCGTAGTTAAATGAATCATATTACTAATTCCCATGAATTAAACATACAACTAGGGCTTTGTTAATAACACAATATTAATATAAGCGTCCAGTATATATCAATATATTCTGTGAGCACAGTGAGGAGGTATAACGCATAATTGATCAACCTCAGATTTGCTGTTTATCCAGGGGTTTGTCATTCTCCGCTAAAAACAAAGTATTTAAAACCACAAACTTCACTTAGAAGCAAAAAAAAAACCTCTTCAAATTTAGACAGAAGTATAATTTGACATTGATTGTGATAATTATCAATTCAACTGATGTAGACATGTATAATCATTAGGGTGTGGGAGGAGACTTGAGACTTCCCTACAGAAGAGTACATTCTTATTAACCATTCATTCAATAACTTATATTTATAACTGGGAAATACATTGAGGTAGGGACAGAAAATAACAAAAAATGTCTGTGACACCAACAAAACACAAATAAACAGTCAAACTTCCCAAATAGCAAAACCAAAAGCCAAAATAAAAGCTGTAGGAGTAAATACGGTACATTAAACAGCTGGAGGTAAAACAAGGCTAAAATTTCAAAATGCTTTTATTCAGATACACAGATACTATAAATGTAGTAATGTTACTGCTTTTCCACTAGTGCTGACACACTCAGTATTATTGTCTTTTGTTCCCATTTAAAGCACAGGCAACCTATACCAAGGATATGACTCATTACATCCAGACTTTCCAGTCTCCTCTTTATTTTTAAACAGCACTGGGAAGCCTGGAGTTAGCTCGGGCTACACAATCCCGGCTCTTTTTTCTTTAAAAACTAATCGAGCCATTTCCGAGTAGAAAACACAAAGATCTGCTCAACTTACTCGGGTCTGTCCCGTTAGAAAGCGACAGCAGCAGCTCTACTGTCAAAACCACTGGAAGCAGACGAAACGAGTTTAGATCCGGCATTGGGAGAAATAAGAGGAGCTTTGTTTACTGCTTCCGTTTCACTGACTCCTGCAGCAGAACAGCCAGCGGGGACTTGTGGAGCTTTTTTTTAGGGGGAAAGCTACGAAGCTAAGAAGTTATTATGGCTGCATGCTCTCACTGCTCGGTCTGAGCCTGCCCCCGGTCCTGCATCACCACCGGGCAGGAAACCCCTCCCCCCTCCAGCAACACGCACACACACACACACACACACACACACACACACACACACACACACACACACACACACACACACACACACACACACACACACACCTTACTAAAGGCCTAACCCTAACCTAACCACAAGATATGTATAGTATATATGAGAATTGTGCTTTAACTGACCTGATTAATTCCTCTCACTAAACCTTTGCCGCCCCCCCCTCCCCACACACACACACACACACGTTTTTTCTTTCTTTAAATAAGTTTTATATCGGTCCGTCTATTAATGTTGATTAAATGTATTAATTACGGTAATCTGTCATAGCATACCACCCTGTTTGATTAAACAACCAGGGGGAGGCCGTGGAGACTGAAGGAATTTTTATTAGAAAGTTAACTCCCTTCGCCTCGCTGACCTGGTGTCTTTTTAATTTTAGATTTTTATTTAAAGGGGTAGTTCACCCAGAAATGAAAATTCACTCACCCCTCCATCGGAGAGGGGTGGTTGAAGTATTTGAGTCCACAAAACACGTTTGGTGTTTCAGGGGTAAACAGTGTTGCAGCCAAATCTAGTACAATTGAAGTAACTGGTGACCAATTCTTTGAATGTAAAAAAGAAGCCCAGTAACGGGGTCATTTACACATTGTTTTAAGCCTAAATGTTCTTTTATCCTTCTCCTAGTTAGTGCTGCAGTAACTGCTGCAGAATGGAGGCATTTCATGTTTGTTTTTTTTATGTTTGAAGAAGTGGTCCCCAGTTATTTCAATTGTATTAGATTTGGCTGCAACACTGTTTACCCCTGAAACTCCACAAGTGTTTTGTGGACTCAAACACTTCACTCACCCCTACATTGGCATATTGGTGAGTAGATAATGAGTGAATTTTCATTTTTAGGTGAACCACCCCTTTAAAAATTTTATGTTGGCCCATTTATTAATGTTAATTAATACCTTACCCTTTTTAATTAAACAACCGGGGTAAGACCGTGGAGACCCAAGGAATTTTTATTAAAAAGGGAAACTCCCTCAGCCTCGTTGACCTGGTGTCTTTTTAATTTAGAATTTATATTAAAGTGTTTCTCCTAAAAAAATGTAAACCTTATTAACATCGCTACGGAAGTTGTTTTTGTTAACACCCACAATCCCTGTGCTCGTTCTGAGCATTGCGCTTCTATCGCAACCTCAACCCAGTACTGTGTTCACACATAAGGGTTAAAAGCAGAGGGTCAATTTCCACATTGCATGTAGACCTTGTGTGTGCATGATTATCGGACAATATAGGAATCTTAATATTAATCTCAATATCAATATTAATCTTAACCCTGAAACATCCTATTGAAATTGGTCAGTGAGGACTGGCCAAAATGTCCTCACTCAGTAGGTTGTCGGCTCTTTTAGATTAGCTGTAGTCTTCATCTCTGATTTTCTCCATTCAAACGGAAAGATTACTTTTTTTCTTCGCACTACATAAAAGTTGGCAAATGCAATAGCCAGGACATACATCAACTGTATACATGGTAACACAGATTTGAACCTTGGTTTGGACCCTGGTCCAGACTTACTGATGAGGAAACACCCTCGCAAAGGAACAAAAAATGATCCCTCGGTTTGAATCACACGAGAATTCCCATCACGTTTGATGTTAATGCAGCATTGGTTCCAGGAAATTTTTCCAAGGAACTAAAATGTTCCTGTGGACCAGTGTTTGCTGGCTTATCCACTATTTAAATTAATATGCTGATGTGAAAAAACTGATGTCTACAAAGCTGTCCCCCCCCCCCCTCAGTCCACCAGGTGGCGGTAATGCAGAGGACTATATGACAGATGCATGGGACATGGACCAAAATAAAAGGTGCAAGTACAAAGTTAATTTTTCATCTTTTTGGTCATTTTAGGTGGATGATATCCCACTGATGTACGTTCAAGGTCAACATTTGTCAGTGAGTTTGGTTCCAATTGGTTATTTGATGCTCATGATTGACAGCTGAGACTGTCTCCTGATTGGTCAAGAGTGTATATCAGTGGGACCTCAATACTGTTGCTCCCCTCCAATCCAGAAACCCAAGATGGTCTGGAATGTCCGTAAAAGTACTTCTCACAGTTGTTAAGATAATTCAGTGAGTGCATCAGGCCTTTTCGTTTATATGGTCACTATGTTATATTGACCTTACCTTTCACAGTGAGTCTGGCTGTTTTAGAGACATGTCCTCCCTTATTGGAGGCGAGACACGTGTAGGAGCCCGTGTTGTACCCAGTGGCATTGTGGATGACCAGACGGGAGTCTCCGTCTTCATTTTCCTCCATCACATTGGGGGCACGGAAATAATTCCAGATATATGTTGGCCGTGGGTTTCCCTTGGAGGAGCACTTCAGGAACGCATAAGAACCATTCTCAACTTCAGAGTCTTCAAGCTCAACTATTGGTGAGGGAGGGTCTGCGGACAGTTCAATCCAGATAAATCAGAAAAAAAGCAAATTCACCAGTGTAAAAGACTTCCACTCATAATGTTCTTCAATTGAACTTACACATGACATTAATCTGCACTGTCACGTTGACACTTGACCGATTGTTTGAAGCTATGATCACGTACAGCCCTGTGTCACTTCTTGTTAGGTTCCCTATAAGTTCAACCTCCCCGCCATCTTTGTACGATGTTAGCTCAGGTTCAGGATAGCCCTTGACCGTGCAGTTCAGGTTGAGAGGAGAGTGCTCCATTGTAGTGTAAGATTTTGGACACATCAGCTCTGGTCCATCTGAAAGCAAAATAAAACATATTGTATTTGCATATGTAACCACACAAGTCAACAAAATAGATAACATAGCCCTGGTTGTATTTTTGACATTTACGTGAATAATTGTTATATATGACATCTTTAAACAACAAAACCACAACTTAGTTAGTGCAAATGCTACAAAAAAAGAAGACAATGTTATAGAACAAATTTAGAGTTGCAGTATTGTGGTAGATTTGCCATAGAAACTGAATGTGACACTCACACATCACCAGAACCTGGATGTTTTTTGAGAGGTTGGAGGCACCTTGGGCCTCAACAACGTACCGCCCTGCGTTCTCCCTGGTCAGAGGGCGGCTCGGGCCCATCAGCTTGCCATCTTTCATCCATCTGACCGAGGGGGTGGGATTTCCTTCCACAGGACACTTACTCTCCAAAGTTTCCCCTTCGAGTATGTTAATGTCAGAACATTTTACTTCTGGTCCATCTGTGCAGAAGCAAAAAAACACACAAAATCACATTTATACTATTTTGCTTTTGTTTACTAGATGGAAAGCAGTTAGGATACTTCTGTACAGTCCTATTACACAGAAAACAAAAATTGTATTATTGCCAAGTGCGATTTAGGGCTGCAGCTGACAAATATAGCAAATTCACCAGTGTAAAAGACTTCCACTCATAATGTTCTTCAATTGAACTTACACATGACATTAATCTGCACTGTCACGTTGACACTTGACCGATTGTTTGAAGCTTTGATCACGTACAGCCCTGTGTCACTTCTTGTTAGGTTCCCTATAAGTTCAACCTCCCCGCCATCTTTGTACGATGTTAGCTCAGGTTCAGGATAGCCCTTGACCGTGCAGTTCAGGTTGAGAGGAGAGTGCTCCATTGTAGTGTAAGATTTTGGACACATCAGCTCTGGTCCATCTGAAAGCAAAATAAAACATATTGTATTTGCATATGTAACCACACAAGTCAACAAAATAGATAACATAGCCCTGGTTGTATTTTTGACGTTTACGTGAATAATTGTTATATATGACATCTTTAAACAACAAAACCACAACTTAGTTAGTGCAAATGCTACAAAAAAAGAAGACAATGTTATAGAACAAATTTAGAGTTGCAGTATTGTGGTAGATTTGCCATAGAAACTGAATGTGACACTCACACATCACCAGAACCTGGATGTTTTTTGAGAGGTTGGAGGCACCTTGGGCCTCAACAACGTACCGCCCTGCGTTCTCCCTGGTCAGAGGGCGGCTCGGGCCCATCAGCTCGCCATCTTTCATCCATCTGACCGAGGGGGTGGGATTTCCTTCCACAGGACACTTACTCTCCAAAGTTTCCCCTTCGAGTATGTTAATGTCAGAACATTTGACTTCTGGTCCATCTGTGCAGAAGCAAAAAAACACACAAAATCACATTTATACTATTTTGCTTTTGTTTACTAGATGGAAAGCAGTTAGGATACTTCTGTACAGTCCTATTACACAGAAAACAAAAATTTTATTATTGCCAAGTGCGATTTAGGGCTGCAGCTGACAAATATAATTTTCTTACTTAAAAATCCAACTATAAAACAAAACACTGTGTAAATACCTACCCAAAAATACTTACAGTGAACTGTAATATTAATCTCTTGTGATGATACATTCAGTTGTGGCCCCTCTGGCCCGAGGTCCATAGTTGCCTCGCATCTGAATGTAACGCCATTGTCCCGTCTAGTCGGTGTAACTGTGTAAACAGATAGCTTATCCACTGGATTCTTAGTGAGAGTTTTGTTGAAAGTGGACTTGTTTACTGGTCTATCTCCTTTGTACCATGTGACATTGAGATATTCCACAGGTGCCACCTGGTGGATGTGACATGTGAGGTTATATTGCTCGTTTTCTCTCATCACACCATCGGAGTCACTGCTGGAGTTGATTGAGATGTTTTCCGGGAACGCTAAAGGAAAAGTAGATGTTAGCCACATAGTAGAATTGTTTTGCCCCAGATGTGGCCCAGATGTGGCCCACACTGTCCCACTGCCACAGTGTCATCAACCCCACACACTGCCTGGAAGGATGGCACTTCTGGCCCACAAGTTAGCCATAGCAATGCCAGCTGTCAACTTTTGTTTTCTGCTATTTGGATCTCTATTTGGATTCATATCCAGATTAAACCTTGGCTATAGAGCCAGGTGTTTGCCAGAAAAGGTCCTCTATTGGGATATTTTGGCCACAAGTGCCATTTTACAACTGGGCCTCTTTAGGCTCACATCCATTTTGTCTGGGCCAGAAGTACGGCATCATTGCCAGAAGTGGGTCACATCCAGATGCTATCTGGGTATGAAACACAGTCACAGCATTTGTCCACTCTGTGCTGATTAAGAAAAAGACTTACCGTAAAGAACAATGTTTAGCTTTTTGAGGCACTGGGAACCAACTTGCATATTTTGAAGGTTGATGAAGCATTTGGGAGAGATGGTCCATTCCGTCAGCTTCCCCACAGTCCAGGTCGAATGGTTGACCATCTCTAGAGGGCGGCCTCCTATTTTTGCCTCCCATCCCATTCCGCCGTGCTGGGGCACTGATGTGCTGCAGTTCACTGAGACCGGGTCTCCATATCTCACCACAACTCTGGGGGGGCTCAGCTCAATGGGACAAGTGGCTTGCACACCTAAGGCATGGAAGTGAAGGTATGTGGGTTATGTTTTTATACGTGGAACATTTAATTTCACCTTTTCCTTCTCCTATATTGTCGATAGGTGAATAAAAAGGAGGTTTATCCAACAACTGAAGCCCATTAAGGATTCCAATGTATTTAAAGAGCTATAGTTATTTTATCAAAAGGAGAATGTCTGGCTAAGTCGGGCAATTTTAACCATGTGGATTTTCAGCATTCACTATCATTAATAGATTATAACCATTCCTCATTATAATGCTTGTTTTCCTAAACAGGAAAGTCAGTGAACTGAAAACATTTAGCCTGTACCCCATTGAATATTTCTACTCACAGAAACTATAGGATTAGAAAAGGAAAACAAATTCTATTTCGTTTATCGTTTATTATTAAACGAAAAAACCTTCACTTTCACTTTCACTACTGTGCACAATAATACAGAAAACATCAAATATAGTACAACCCCAATCTCAGAAAAAGTTTGGACGGTATGGAAAATACAGCAGTGATTTTTAAATTAAATTTTAACATAAGATATGTTATGTTTTGTCTGGTCTATTTCATTTTATCTGTAAATAAACATCCATTCCTGCCATTCATGGCAGGAATGCAACACATTCCCAAAAAATTTCCGGTGGGGGCAATTTAGGGCTAGTGCTCATTACTAGCCCTTACTAGTACAATGATTACTAGTACAATGATTATTAGTACAATGATTAAAAAATGAAGTGGTTTGAAATAGGTGATGACAACAGGTGATTGTAATCATGATTTGGTACAAAGCAGCATCCAGGAAAGGCCTAGCTCTTTAGGAGTAAAGATTGGCCCAGGATCGCTAGTTTTCCAACCAATGTGTGACAAAAATTATTGAAATGTTTAAAAACAGTGTTCCTCAAAGAAGGATAGGAAGGGATTTGGATATGGTATCCTCTGCGGTGCATAACATCATTAAAAGATTCAAGGACTCTGGAGGAATTTCAGTGCATAAGGAGCAAGGGCTCAAGCCTAAGCTGACAAAACCGTGCTCTCCGATCCCTCAGACGAAACTGCATCAAGAACCGTCATTTATCTTTAAGCAATATAACCACTTGGGCCTCAAGATTACTTTGGCAAACCTTTGTCAAGCACTACATCTACAAATGCCAGTTAAAACTTGAATATGCCAAAAGGAAGCCTTATGCTAACCGTGTCCGGAAGTGCCAGAATCAACTTTACTGGACTCGAAGGCATCTGGGATGGACCGTAACACAGTGGAAACATGTATTGTGGTCAGACGAGTCAGTATTTTAGGTCTTTGTTGGGGGGAAATGGACGCTGTGTACTCCAGACCAAAGATGAAAAGGACCATCCAAGCTGTTACCAGCAAAACAAGTCCAAAAGCCCGGGTCTGTCACGGTCTGGGGTTGTGTCAGTGCCCTTGTTAAAGGTAACTTACACTTCTGTGATGGCACCATTAATGCCGAAAAGTACATCGAGATTTTGGAGCAGCATCTGCTGGCTTCAAGACAACATCTTTTCCAGAGACGACCATGCATATTGCAACAAGACAATGCAAAACCACATTGTGCACACATTACAAAGGCATGGCTGCCGGAAGAAGAGGGTGGGGTAGCTGAGCTGGCCTGGGTGCAGTCCCAATTTGGCCCCAAGAACGGGACAAAATGACCCCTGAAATGTTTCATTACTTGGTGTCTCGAGTCCCTGAACGTCTTTATAGTGTTGTGAAAAGGATTGGCAACATTACAAAGTGGTAAATGTTTTACTGTCCCAACTTTTTTTGAAGTATGTTGCAAGAATCAAAATTGCAATAGGTGTTTATTCTGAAAAAAACAATACAATTCATGAAGTCAAACATCAAATAATGTAATAATTTTTTTTATTGTTATACATTTCAAAGATCATTTATAAATCACTGTTCTCAGTCTGATTTGGGGTTGTATAATGTGAGAGTATTCATGTGAGAGTATTGATGTGAAAAGGACAAATAATATGAGAAAAATGAAATAAAACAGAATACGTTCTCTGTGTATCCCTGTATCCCTGTATTCCCTAAAATGACAATCCCCCAAACACAGAGATAATTTTGATTGTTTTAATATGGGCTTCATATAAAAAAAGACACATTTAAAAGTTCATGAGGAGTTCAACACAGAACATATATCAGATGTACAAGATCTTTAAGGATGAGTGTGAAGTTAATGTGGTGTCACCCCTTCCTCTAAATCCTCCCGATAGCCCACCAGTGAGAAAACAAACGTAAGCATTTCTCCAGCTTCCTTTCGAGGTGTACAGTGATAAGCAGACTGCACTGTTACAGTAACATGCTCGTATTTAGAAGGCTAGCGTTTTCTAGGGGATACGGTTGACAGTACTAATTAGTAATGTACAAACTCTGACATCAAACATATTATTTATATTATGGCCTGGTGGGTTTATGTGAAACTTATTTTTCCCACTTTGCTCTGGATCTATTTCTTGTCACATGACACCGCTCCCCTCTGGTTAAAGTAAAGTTCTGCACCTATACGACGTGTTATACGTTCACCCAGTGTCTTAATGCATATGGATGCATGCGGCTCTGATCGAGGACAAGCAAATGTAACAGAGGGGATTTTTTACAAAGAGCCCAGTTTACCACGCACAACGTGACACAATAGATTCCGGGGACTACTTTACTACGCTCGTTGACCATCGTTTCGGTGAATAAAGGTAGCGCATGCAGCCTACCTGTCGCAGTGAGAATGAACCCCACGAAGAATGGAAAAAGTGATGTTGCTCCACTCATTTGATAAGAAGGACGTTCCTCCTGCGGTTCAGTCCAGCTCTGCTCGGCGGCTCTGCTCGCTTGTCCACTGAGCCAATGAAGTGCATTTAGAGCTGAGGCACAGAGACATATATTGTTCTGCCAACACACTCATACCTAAGCTCTCTCTCTCTCTCTCTCTCTCTCTCTCTCTCTCTCTCTCTCTCTCTCTCTCTCTCTCTCTCTCTCTTTCTCTCTCTCACAAACACAGTCCCTTGGTAGATTGTGTATGTGTGTGTGTGAGTGTGTGTGTTGGGGGGGGGGTACATTCATGAGTCAGACAGTGTTACATAGCCTGTATATTATCACTCTACTCAAAATATATAATATATAACATGATATAATCAAATATGATGTAATACTATATTAGATTACATTAGATGATCAATACGTTAACATTTAGACCACTGCAAATTATTTCATGCCAATTACATATGAAAATCTGTCAGATATATTTATTTATTTATATATATATATATATTTCTCTTTTATGCCTGTGTGTACATGTATAACTGATTTTAATAATAATAATAATAATAATAACAAAGATATTCTAATATCTTATATCACAAATCAGACCGATACGTCTGAAACTAAACATTATAAGGAAACAATTTCCTAACTTTTAACAAATTTTAAACTATGTTGGTTAGTTTGCTACAGTTAAAACTTACCAGCAGTACATTATATAAAACAACTACAATATAAAATGTCCTGTTTTCTTCTCATGCTCCGAATTATGCAGTTGTTACTGTGATGTGGCTCAGCTCAGATTTAAAATGTACACTACCGTTCAAAAGTTTGGGGACACTTTTTTAAAAGAAAAGCACTTTTTTTCCCAATGAAAATAACATTAAATTAATCAGAAATACACTCTTTACAATGTTAATGTGGTAAATGACTATTTTAGGTGGAAACGTCTGGTTTTTAATGAAATATCTACATAAGTGTATAGAGGCCAATTTTTAGCAACTATCACTCCAGTGTTCTAATGGTAAATTCTGTTTCCTAATCGCCTTAGAAGACTAATGGATGATTAGAAAACCCTTGAAAACCCTTGTGCAGTTATGTTAGCTCAAATGAAAACTGTTTAGCTGGTGAGAGAAGCTAAAAAAAACGGTGTGAACTACTCCCTTCAGAGAACAGCACAAACGGGCTCTAACCAGAGTAGAAAGAGAAGTGGGAGGCCCCGGTGCACAACTCAGCAAGAACAGAAGTATATTAGAGTCTCTAGTTTGAGAACTGGCAGCTTCTTTAAATGGTACCCGCAAAACGCCAGTGTCAACGTCTACAGTGAAGAGGCGACTCCAGGATACTGGCCTTCTAGGCAGAGTGGCAAAGAAAAATCCATTTCTGAGACTGGCCAATAAAAAGGAAAGATTGATATGGGCAAAAGATCACAGACATTGGACAGAGGAAGATTGGAAAAAAGTGTTTGGATCACATAGAAGAACATTTGTGAGACGCAGAACAGGTGAAAAGATGCTGGAAGAGTGCCTGACGCCATCTGTCAAGCATGGTGGAGTTAATGTGATGGTCTGTGGCTGCTTTGGTGCTGGTAGAGTGGGAGATTTGTACAAGGTAAAAGGGATTTTAAATAAGGAAGGCTATCACTCCATTTTGCAACACCATGCCATACCCTGTGGACAGCGCTTGATTGGAGCCGATTTCCTCCTACAACAGGACAATGACCCAAAGCACACCTCCAAATTATGCAAGAACTATTTAGGGAAGAAGCAGGCAGCTGGTATGCTGTCTGTAATGGAGTTGCTAGCGCAGTCACCAGATCTCAACCCCCTTGAGCTGTTGTGGGAGCAGCTTGACCGTAAGGTACGCAAGAAGTGCCCATCAAGCCAATCCAACTTGTGGGAGGTGCTTCAGGAAGCGTGGGGTGAAATTTCTACAGATTACCTCAACAAATGCACAGCTAGAGTGCCAAAGGTCTGCAATGCTGTAATTGCTGCAAATGGAGCATCCTTTGACGAATGCAAAGTTTGAAGAACAAAATTCATATTTCAAATGAAAATCCTTATTTCTAACCTTGTCAATGTCTTGACTATGTTTTCTATTCATTTTGCAACTCATTTGATAAATAAAAGTGTGAGTTTTCATGGAAAACACTAAATTGTCTGGGTGACCCCAATCTTTTGAACGGTAGTGTACATGTGCACATATTATTCCATCATGGGATTAAAACATACATTTACATAAAGCACTGTTTCCTTTACTACTGTCAAGAAACTTTAAAATTAAAGGAGAAACTTGGTGACAGTGATGGTATCAAATTCCTTCTCTCAATCAGGCCAAGCTGAGCTGCTCTCTATGCGTGCTGGCAGGCTTTAGAACATGCCCACACTCTAAGGTCGCCAGCGCCTTCGCACCCACACACCCACATCTCGAGACAAATTGTGTGTATTTAGCTCTCCCAGCTCCACGTCTGCATATCTCACACAGAATGTTCTTCTGGATAATTTTTGATGTGACAGTGATTCAAAGACACAGCTATTGTGTATTTCTTTAATATATACAAGCTCATTAGCTGTATAGTACATTGTGAGTGTATGTGGCTGAGTGTGTATGTGGGTGGGTATTGTTTTATTGTCAAAATAAAACCGTTGACTTCCCAAGAACATTCCTGCATCAATAACACACCTCTGAATGTCAGGAAGATACAAGATTGAACACTGCAATTTCCACACACCACCCGGCACACTGTCACATCCTGCTTTTAGTTTCATATTTCACAATTGCAGGAAATGCAGGATATCAATTATATGAATTCCTTGAAATAGAGATATTTCCCGTGAAACACAGATGAGTGAATGTTGGGATTTTTACGATGATTCACTTTAGGGGGGTTGAATCTGAGAAGTACATGTCACAACAAATAAGAGATCTGGAGGCCGAGGCACTGGTTATGCAGGAGGGCAAAGATAGTGTGATGACATTCTCCCTGTTCTCTTGTGGCCCAGTGAAACGATGAATAGAAACAGAACGGGGGGGTCAGATGAGAGAATAAACAGCTGCACACAGCCAGTTGCCTTTAATCCAGCTGGGGTCAAGGGTTATTTGAAGAGTCCATCAGATGGGAGCAGAAGGACAAGATAGAAGAAGATATGGGACGGGGGAGGCGCTGAAATACAAACAGGGGGCTTTGGTCAAGAAAACAAGCATTGAGATTCCAGTCATGTTGCTGAAACACTCACTATTCCCCCAAAAAATTAAAAGAGGCAGTACACTCTGTGCTCTGTACTCTGAAGCCAGGAGCCTTTCACACAATATCAGTGTTTTGCTGCAAAGTCAGAGGAAAAGAAAATTAAACAAAGCTTCATCAAACAGAAGTGAGATAGATGTACAGACACTTCCTGATGTGGACCTCGGAGAGGCACATCGACTTAGGCATTTCCTCATCATATGGATTACGTGTGTTCAGGGGATTGCACAAGTCTGTCACCAAGTGATAATAAGGTTGTGATAATGTGATAGTGTTGATCCTTTTCTGGCAGCCCAGCCAATTTAGGTTAGACAATGGACACAGCATATTTTTTCCACAGTAGATTATTACCTCCAACAAGGATCTTATGTTTTCACCCCTGTCTGTGTGTTTGTTGATTGGATTGTGAACAAGATTAAACAAAGACAGTTTAATGGATTCCATGAAACTTGATGGTAGGATGCTCTTTCGATCAATGAAGGATGTAATGCAGATCTGGGTAAGGGGTTAATCCAAGAATAATTTTCTTTAACATTGCAAGATAGACGTTTTTCTGTACTTTCATTGGTTTCCAAGAGAATAATTATTGGGTCTTGATGAAAAAAAACGGACATGTTTAAGGGGCTGAGGTTTGTTTTTGTGAGCAACTTGGTGCAGGTCCAAATACAAATCCAGATCATGTGGCGTGCGCTCTACTGAGTGAAATAATAGTTTCAGGGTTTTTTAAGAGTTTACCATCTCAAATACACACAAATCCATATTCCCATCCTCTAAACGAAAGACTCATTTATCCTTCCACAGTAGATTGTTATGATTATTTGAATATTGACTCAAATCTGTCTATAATCTATAATAATCTGACTATAAAACGAAACGAGAAGTAGCATGAGGAAATCCCCTGCCAATTTAATGAGAGCCTTGAAAGCGATGGAGTAAAAGATAAGTAGCAAAGAGGAAATGAGGCACAAGATTCTCACGAAAAACTCCCCACATCCCACCCAACTCATTTTCGGTTATCAGCGGCGGTGATGCTGATGTGCATGTTCTTTGTAGACATGCCAGGATATGAGAACACTGAGTGGGACAAAGAGTGAAATCAATGAGCTGTCTGCACAAATCAAATCCAGCGATGATCTCAGGGTCCCCAGGTGGCGACATTAACCCTTTAAACCCTTTCCTACAACAAAGAGGAAATGGCTGTGTAAATGTGACAGTTGAAAATACAAGGGAGTACATCGGAGACCATGTAAAGGAGTGAGGTCACAGACCATGCTGAGACTAATGACTTGTTGGAACACTGATAGAGTGACCTTGTACTTTCAGAGCAAAACCCACACCAGCCATCGTGTCCAGATGCTGTTTCTCACCCACTCTGTATCTGCGTTCTAAAACCGAGTGGGTATTTAATGTTTAACCAGTAGAAAAACAGACTCTCACTTTGAAACAATATGAGTGTTATCTGTTTCATGTAATGTGATCATGGAAAATGCATGAGTCCAACAGAGATCCCTCTGTGTCCTCAGATTCTTTCGGTCTCTGCTGACATTTGAAGCCGTTTCCTTTATTTGGTGCAACAGGGTTTTCTTGGATGGAGTTTTTGGGAAAGCACACACAGTTTTGTTTTGTTGTTGCGAAATTGAGCCTCGTACTCATCTGATCATTGGCAGAGGTTCATAAGGATTTCTGAGTCAAACCTCAACATGCCGTTCCACTGACCAATCCATTTGTCCCTGAATTCCACTGTAGTTTGAATTTAGTTTCAACACACTGTCATTTCACTCCAGACCCTGCTGTGCACCCTCACTCCCCCTGAGAGTTAACACTCTACATACCACAATGTAGAGAGCAAAGATGAACTCCCCTGCCAAGGTCTGCATTCTTCCCTTGATCATTAAAACCGAGCACAGTCATTTCTGGAATTTATATTTGCTTTTTGGGAACGATACTGAAAATATCGGTAACAGTATTCGTATCCTGAGATTCCAGATTTCCAGATGCTTAATTGTACAAAACTTTGTGTGATAACACTGTAATGATTTCATTATTACAGCGACCACGAAACCTTCATTATCTAATCAAACGTACTTTGATTTAAAGGAGCAATGACTATAGTTTATGAAATCTATACATACAAAATGCTATCCTCTCTGTATTGAAATTACATAAAATCTTGTCCCTCCTCTTCATAATCTCCACATCCAGAATGTGTTTATAAAGATTAATGTGGAACCAGCTGATGTGCCTGAACAACACACAACACAAAATCATTTAGCAGCAAAGTAACTACAAGCTCCACACGAAGAACAGACTCCCTTTGCTCAAGTTCTATTACTGCATATCCTGAGGAATCTTCCATTCTGACCAGCCATGCCCTGAAGTTTGCTTTCCCAAAAACTGTCACCAACGTGGAAAACCAGCTGCAAGTAGTATCATCTTCGCCATCACTACCATCTGACATCAGACGCCTTCCAGCCCTCACATTTGTTAGGTTAGTGTGATATGCATGTGTTAAGTTAATTGGTATGGCCCTCGAAGGATGGTATAAAATCTGAAAGGGCCTCTTGACAGGAAGAAGCGTTCCCTGCATTACCACTTTCAGTATTGGCCGGGTGAGTGGGACGTATGCAGGAACCAGATAACAAACAGGAAATATCAGATATACTCTGGACGATTGAAAGGAGGCTACAAATAACAGGAAGGGTGTTCTAAATCAGGTAGGGAGCTGGCGTCATGCCAGAGATTATTACAAAGTAGTAAACTCTTTGCCTGGATTCCCCCTGTTCCGATTACTGGAAATCCCATCCATAGGATCTCCCCCCCCCTCATTCAAACCTCAATCCTTTCTGTTTCGGTTCCTGATCGCATCGTTTCAGTTTACTTGAAATGATCACAGTGTTAGCCCGGGCCGCTATCTCAACCTCTCCATAACCTTTTCTCATTTGTAAAGGCAATACATCCTGTGCTTTGAGTCTGCGGTGAATAGATGTTGATCTCTGCTTTCCATTGTAAAGTTGCTGGCCTAAATGCTAAGTTTCTATTTGAATTCACCCCAACTTTTCCTTTCCACTGTTCTGCCCCCGACTTCTTTTAAATGCAATTGCTCTCTTCAGTTGGAAATTAAGTCCTGGTGGCTATTGAGAGTCTCGGCTGAGACTGAAAGCCTCCTTTCACAGTAATTGCATTGTTTCGTCGTTATTGTTTCTCACAGGGAGACTCACTCCTGTAGAGCTCTGTCGTCTCCAACAACAATCTCCCCTCACAGCCTGTCCCTTTGCTCGCCTGACGACCAAAAACAATTAGATACAGCCAGAAACTCAGTTGCTGGGGGAGGATGAGTCAGAGGCGCCGATAGACAGCCCCCTGAAGTCGTTAAGTAAACAGGATACATTTTAGGTATGTCAGAAAACTCCAAATCGCTTGGCTCATTTTTGATCAGGAAATCTGGGTTTTTCCTCCAATTACAGGAAATTCAGAGAAGTTAAAAAGGCAGCTTCAGCAGGTCAGATATTTGCTGACGGTTGGTTTGTGTGTGTCTAACAGAGCACTACTGAACCTGATGGTCCCAAGAGAGAATTATAACTATGCAACATAAAACCTGACATCATCGCCATACGGGAATGTTTAGAGCAGGTATGAGGAACCCTTTTCCAAGTGTCATTTTGATTTTGAGGGCTATACTGATTTAATGAACACACATCCCACCAAGGTCTCCAATGTGATCCCTGGAACTGCTTCTTCTTCTTTGGTGAAGCAGATGCCAGATGGTAGTGATGATGATGCCGCTATCAGCTGGCCTTCCAGGTTTGTGTCAGTCATTCTTGAGGGAAACCGAAATGTAAAATTTAGAAAAGAAGTGCTCCCAGTTGTTGGCTGTCGCAAACTTCAGTGCATGTCTCTTCAGAATGGGAAAATACTCAGGATAAAGTATGTACAGCTTAGAAGTCTCTATTTTGTGTTGTATGTTGTAAGCTGCTTATGTATTTATCAGCTAAGCAAATATGTTCGATTCCTGTTGGTTTACTTTCCATGTTCTGAAACCTCTTGCTAAATGCTCGAAGGAGTTTTACGAACCCGTCAGCCTATTTCGAGAGACCTGATCTAGGGTTTTGTTCTTGCAGAGTAGGACAATTCGCAGAAACACAGTAATTCCTCCCTCGCATCGAACTCAGCAGTGATCCCATGTGGCAGCTGGTCAGTATTTTATTTATCTGTTTTTTCATTGTGGACCTGAGAAACAAACTAGAAATTTACTGCCACATACTTCCTCCTGTCGTGAAGTTAGACACAGTGACAAAACATAATCTTGTGCTTTTCTCTCGGAAAATACTGGAAATCTACTACAAATCTAAATCTTCTTTTTCGACTCTCTTTTTTTATACATTCGCCATGATTTCAGAGAGGAAACATAATCTCTGCATATGTGTTGCATTCACCCTGACCATGACTCAGACTAGCATATAGCTGGGAGGGACCGCCACGAAAGTCTGTTGGTCTATTATTTTGATTTCTATTAGAAAAAAAAGTATTTGTAATCATAAGATTTTTTTTTAGATAATTAATGTTGTGCTTCCTCCTGTTGTCTTTATGAATTGTGGGCTGAATAGGCTTTAAAGGCCGGATATCCCTACTGCCTGGTGTATTGGGCTGCGTGATAAGTGAAATTTAATTCAACAAGACATTGGATTTCCTTTTCAAAGAACAAAAGAAAAATATATAACCAATAAGCCTCAATTGTATTTGCTTATCACAAGAGAAAACTGCCTATAGGAGTGCTGAGTGCAAAGGTTGTGAAAGATGATGTCACGTACTTTGGGAGTAATAAAGTGCAAATATTTTTCCAGTTGAACGCAAAGACACACCTATATCATCGAGGTCAGAATGATGCCAGGAGAAGTCCCCCAGAAGGCTTCGCTTGAAATCCTCCAAAACATCTGCTCATGAGGTTGAGTGCATCTGCAGGGAGAAAGAAACACACATGTGAATGTTTTATCTTTTTGGTTCTTTATGGAAGATCTGCCTGAGAGTTTAGTAACTTCACTGCAGAGGCTACTGCATGGAAGTCAGCGCTGAGGTGACTGATCCCTGGCTCCCCCTGCATGTTGAATCCAACAAGGAGATCCCAAGTCAATCACAGTCCATCATCACCCTTAAAAAACACATTAATACATATAGTCTTTCAATACAGGGATCACAAAATAATGCCCTTAATTGTTTCACGTCATTTATTTAGGAGCCTATTTTTTTCAAGTTCTGAACACTAAAGCTGTGGTTTATTCTTGTCTTCTACCACTAGATGGCAGCACAGTGTCAAATCACGCACCCCAACTCTCACACACAGCTCCTCTAATCACTTTGTACACTTGATCCCCTCTGGCTGTGCAGAGATTTTTGGGGCAGACAGGGTTTTCTGTGGAGGTGGAGGAGGGGGGGGGGGGGGGGGGGGGGATGCGGCTGCTAACAGTTGGATATCATATGGATATGGGAAACCTCAGCAGTGGCGACCACAGCGACCACATATGCACACATTGAGGCCATAACAAAGCCTGTGGGAAAACCTAATTAGCGAGGTCAAAGTCAACTGGGTAGAAACGTGGGATTCCTGCTACTCAGATTTAATTTGAATCAATCATGACGTGGGCTCACATGCCCGAGCTTGCTCCTCCTTTTGTTTTCGTAATCATAAGGAGAAGGTTCATTTTTCTTGGTTATCTGGTACTGATGAAACAGAAACTGCAAATGCTGCAAATCAAGTTTCTTACAGGAAACATGATTCAGTGGCAGATCACAGACAGCAGCTCCCAGTTTCATTACCATCATCAAGTAGGTTATGTTTCTACCCCTGTCTGATAGTTTGTTGGTTGGTTATTTAGTCAGCAGGATTACACAAACACTACTTATTCGAGATCAAGTTTTTTATTTTCACTTGATTGATATTGATAAAAAAAATTGGCATATTTAGGGGACTGATATTTAGGATTGTTTGCAATTTAGTGCAGATCCAAATAAAAATCTGGATCTAGTGAGTTTAAATGTGGTTCCACACGGAGACTGTTGAACCTTGTCTTGTCTAGTTTTGTCTAGTTTGACATTTCATGGCCTTGTTGCAAATGCAAGAAGCAGATGATTCGTTGTTTCCCCTTTACATCACAAGTGTCATTAAACTTGAAATACACCGCCTTGTAAAACAGAGGCGCGCGAATGTCAAATTTAAAATCATATGTCTGCGTTCTGAATGTGATTTTTTATAACCGCATTGAGAACGTTGCAATGCCAAGGAAAAAGTGATGTTACAGCTTTTTGGAAAATGAATGTGAAAGATAAAAAAATTTCAAAACCACAACATTTCCCGAATGAGGCACCTGCAAGACTTTGTGTGTGCGTAGCCCTTTATCGTCATTAACGTACATCCATATCTTCCCTTTGCCAACCAGCTGTGGCTCAGCCAGCAGTGCAGCTGTTACAGAGATTACTGGTCTCATTGATGCAGGATAAAACCCCCGAAACGGACAATTTCTCAGACCTTGGACATGGTGACATGGTAATCCTCTGTTTGCGAGAACTTTAAACATGGACATTCGCTGTCTCTCTGTGGTTTAATTTTAACTTGTTTGTTTTGGGCCAGCTCCAATATGAGCTGCGGATGGACACTTTCTCACAGAGCTGAACGGCCCGAAGCTTTTCCCTACCCTCTCTGCTTGCTCTCTCTCCTCTTTGTTGTTGTATCGTCTCGCTTAATGTGCCTTTGCCCCTGTGGACGCTGGTGTACGGTCCGTCCATCTTCTCCTGCGAGTTGCCAGAGGAACGCCCCAAAACAATGTTTGGAAACGTGTTGGTGACAGTTGCATTTCATCATCGCGCCGCCACAAAGCTCCACAGTAAATAAGCATTATTGAAAAAGCAAATACGTTTTCAGGGCCGCCAGATGAGCTGCAGTGCTGGTTTTAAAGAGGAGATTAGCATTTAAAAAAGCATCACCCGAGGGAGTGTGGCTGTCTACCATGTCCCGGGGCATTTTAGTGTCTACACTGAGAAACAGATAAGACCCTAATGATTGACCTTTTACGGATTAATAGACCGCAGCTTGGGACATTGCATGAAGCATAAATCGGAGACTGTGACATTGGATCATTTAGCGAGGGTCACTGAGACGAAAAGGGGGGGGAGATGGTAACGTAAGCTAGCTCCTCAGAGAAGCTATTGATTGTTTTACACTCCTAAGTCATTAAAATGAAAGGGGAAAGAGGAGTAACACCGACTGGATTGCAATAAGCAGACTGGGAAAAGCCCATGGGGGCAGCTGACACGAGATACCCAAAGGCCCAACCCAGGGATGTAGACAAATGAAACCTAATAGTATTTACCACCACTACCCATCTGGCCAGAGAACAGCTGCCGGGGACTTTGTTATCCTGTTTGTGAGCACACCTTCTTTTCTCAACTGTCAGCAGGCCGTCTTTCTAAGCCACACCCATGCTCCTCACGCAACTTCTCATTTGAAACCCTGCTGGTTGGAGCAAAGAGAGGAGAGATCAGTGATTACCCTCTGAAAGGGAAAGGATGCTGTGGTGCTTTTTGTGGGCACAGTAGGAGCTTGAAAGGTCTCGTGACCCATCCCCCCCCCCCCCCCCCTCTCCACAGCGGCCTCCAGATCACCATTAACACCATGCGAGAAGGGGCACTGACTTCCAAGGCTTGAGCTGGAGAGTACAACATCTCAACATCTGGAAGGCATTATGCTGTTGCCGCCCGAGGGTGAAACACAGGGAGACGATGACGGGGGAGTGAGTGTATGTGAGCGTATGGGAGTGTGTGTGTGTTTGAGTGTGTGTGTGTGTGGGGAGGGGTCGTGTGTGTTTCGATGGAGTTAATTGCATTGTTGTGTGAGAGTTAGGGTATGAAAGCATGACCTCTTGAGAAACGCTCAGAGTTAAAGGAGGGTGGCATGGGGAAGTCAAATGTGTGAGATGGAGCGAGATAGTGCATTACAGTGTGGCCTCTCTGTGTGTGCCGGTGTATGGGCGCTCGTGCGCGTAGCTGTATGGCTCTTTGTTCGTGCGACTTGTTTGAAGACTGGGTCTTTGACCGGGCGGCAGGATGTAGGGATCTGGACCCTTGGCAACAGAGCAAGTCCATCTGAGCCCGGCCTGAAACAAGATGGCTTTGTATGTGCGATCGCCATCCTGCCCCTCCCTTCCTTCCCCCAACCTCTACCTACAGTACGGGGCTGCAGCCTCGGGCACTGCGCACCAGGTGCTCGCCCTCACCACAGCCTCGCAGCAGCTCGGGTCCTGCCGTCTACAGGGACCAGAAGTTACCTCAGAGCAACCTGATCTTCACTGGGACCGAAGGCCGCCCGCTCTTTAATCAAGAGGACGATGACATCAGCCAGGAGCCAGAGGGAGGCAGGCCAGCTGACAGGGAGCAGCATGTGATACCACAAGCCACTTCATACACCATATTTGAGACGCTTCCCTTTTTGTGCTAAACTGCTTCATTGTGACAGGATGACAGTTGTAAAAGCTCAACAGACAATCATCTGGCTTGTAGCAGGCTTTATTTGGTTGGTCATAAATGAGGCCGGCCCTCAGGGCGAAGCACAGCATTCTGGCATATGGAGCCCTGGTCCTTATCTGAACCCACAGATCACTGCACAAAGTGAGATTCTAGGTCTGCGAACTGGCTCGGATAGCAATTACTAACTGACACGCACGTGATTAATGAAAAACAGAGAGTTTTGTGCCAGACGGAAACATTCTCAGCCATTTTGTGAGATTTTCCCTGGCTGTGGAGCTTTCGCACCCCCACCCTCTTTGACAATCTTATTATAATTTTTTTTGTTTTTAAGAGCTAGCCCAGTCCTCTCCATAACATGAACACATGCTGTTCTCCGCCAAATGCCTCAGGCTCACAAGAGACAGGCACTGTACACTCTCCCCCCCCCGCCCACCTTACTCCTCCTCCTCCCCCCCCACACACAACCTGACATCCACTCCTCTGCCCCCACTGCATGTCCCACTTTTCATCCCCCCCCCCCCTCCCTCTCCCCGCCGTGCCCCGCCATCGGTCGGCTGTTATTGAGCAGGCATTTCACAGACACTCCCACTGAGACCGATGACCTCATCAGTGGGCAGGAAGTCAGAGGGTTCAAGTTCCTCCTGTGAGAGCAATCCCACACATCTCTGCGTATTTGATTCAGGAGAGGGGGCCATGGGGGTGTGGAGTCCCCGCGCTCACTAGTTTCTCACTATCAGCCCATGCCACATCATCATCATCATCATTGTCATCACATGACCGTGGACTTTGGCCGGAGCTATTCTGGAGGGAGAACCATTTTGAGTGGAAGCTAGCTGGATCCAGGTGTCTCTACCCCCCCCTCTTTGACGATTGCAACGTGGCAGTGGAACAATGTGAAGGAAGAGGTCATATTAGAAAAGAAAGGGGAGAAGAGGAAGGGGCTGTGAACAAATGACAAAGAGGTTGGGTATATTTAACTGTTAATGGACAAAGATGTGACGTGAATGAGAGTCAACAGACAAAGACACTGTTTCCCCTGTGCGCCGTCCCACATCAGGGAATACTGATTAATATGAAACATCAGGGACAGTTAGAGTGATTGGTGGCTTTTCCCCCAGAGGTTGGTCAATGACCTTGACTGTTTGTCAGTCCCCTTCCTGCCAAAGTTCTGTTGCCTCAACAAATGACATCAGTGGGAATACGAACCAACACTGATTCATCTCCGAGCAGGACACACCCAACTGGATCTATCATGGAGAGCAAACTAATGTCCTATTTCTTCATGGCTTTAATGCAAAATACAAATATGCGTATCTCCCTCATCGAGCGGCTGGATTTATTTTGGTTGTCCTCCAGTATTGATCCATTTCTATTCAATCCATGAAAATGTGGTGTGTGAGGACGTGTTCGCAGCAGATCAATGGAGCACCAGTCAAATGCATCCTGGAGCTATATCATGCTGACAAAAATAGCACGCGACAAAGCACAAATCCAGACCATACATTAGCGTGCAAGTCCAATAATAACCCAGCACTCCGGAGTTGTAAACACAACTACTTTCTGACTAATTTGTCCCACATCCCTCACACACCTCCCACTCCTTGCCTCGTTCAGGGAGCCAAAAGTTGCAACACGTTTGTTACCGGCTGGTCTTGCCTTGTGCTGACTCTGCAAAAAAAGCAATTCAGTATTCAGAGGGCCGTGCCTGGGCTTGGCCAATCCCGCCTTTTGCACGACACAAAGGCGAAAGAAAGAAATACGCAGACAAAGAATAAACACAGAGCCCTGGAGGAGCTCCCAAGACCTGGCAAGGGTGTGAATGTGTGAGCGTGTGTGTGTGCGTGTGTTTGTGTTTGTGTGTGCGTGTGTGTGTGCATGTGTGTGTGTGTGTGTGCATGTGTGTGTGTGCGTGTGTGCGTGTGTGTGTGTGCGTGTGTGTGTGTGTTGGGCAGCAACCCAGCTTGACTCAGCTCATCACAGATCTCTGCCGACGGGGGAACATTGACGGGTTTGTGCCCAGATGTGTGGGAGGGCGGCCGAGCTCAACAGTCACATCCAGTGTTTGTGAATTTGTTCCAACTCTTCAGTCACGGCCCATTCTCCACAATAAATCTGCCGTACTTCCAGGCACTTGGCATCAGCGACGCGATCACTGATTCTAGCACGAACAAATAATGAGCTTCTCTGACCCTCCCCCCGGAGCTGAATTATGAGGTGCTTGCACAAAGCTTTACTGTAAAATGAGAGAGAGTAGAATAAGGAAGCTTTCCTGGGTAGCTTTATCTCAGACTTATCATTCTTGGAAAAAGGAATGCGGCGATAAAGTGTTGCAATTTTGCATCGAATGTCTGTGAGGCCCCACTGTCACGAGCCATATCACAATCAGCCTTCTCTGCGTCGGACATGCAGTCAATGTGGAGGCCCAATGTGCTTCAAGGGCCTTCTCTCCCCCACGGTCGGACTCTGAGCCAATATTCATACTTTAGTGAAACAGAACATTCAGATAGAGACGGCAGTGAGACTGGGAGGACATTCACTGATAAACTCTGAACCCTCACAATGAGAACATTCAGACTTTGCAGCCCGGGATGAGCTGCTCTCACTCAGCACCCAACAGGTCACCACCACCATGCAGCCGGTCTTGAACCTCAGATTAGGGTCGCTTTCGTCATTCAGCGTGGATCTAATAATGAAAACACTTACTCGTACAGACAATGTACCTCACTGTCATGTGAAACCAGCACCACCGCAAAGTAAGCCTTCTTAACGGGAGCATGTGGAAGACAGACACGGACTCGACTGGATACGATAGGAGTCAATAAATCTTTGTGTGTAAATGCGTGATGTACATTTAATGTCTCCAGAATTGGGTCCGGACTTTCTCCAGAGTTTCCATTTCACACATGAACAATGCAGCTGAAGATTCTCTGCTCAGACTTGTGCACAACGGCCCAGAAATGTCCGGAGAGTTCAGGTGAGGCGTGGTGCAGCAGGCAGAGGCGGGACATAGCGTAATGATTCCTGTGTCCGGATTCCACATGTTTTTGTTTACCGCACATTGACAACGCTGCAGGCTCCTATTAACAAAAGCTCTCTTGATATATTCGTCATGTGAATTCTACATGTTTCAAACTGCTTTTTTTCGACCTGAGATATTTTTCTTGTTCATTTTTTATCTCTTGCATGTTAAAAACATCATCAACACTCCCACCTGGTCTTGGACAATCGTGCGGAGGAGCCCCTGCTGTATTCTCACATCGGCTCCTTCAGATACTCTGCGGATTTAATACTCGGGGCTGGCCGGATAAACTGCTGAGACAGTCCAGAGGCTCTCACTCAGACATTTACATTCACACATACAGGCCCTCCGGAAAATATCCGGAGAATCTCCAGGGTTCAGTGCAAGTCTGAAAGCAGCTGGGAAAACGTTGGGAGAGAGGAGGAGTGATAGAGAAAGCATGTGAAAGTGAGAGAGAGTGTGTCGGAGGAGATAAAGGGCAGGTCGCTGGAGTCTGGCAGTTCCAGGGTCAAGAAGGTCAGGGCTGATGTAGAAACATGGGACGTCATGAGCCCAGCCGCTGTGTGGGAACGTCGGAGGGGGAAAAAGGAACGGGGAATATTTTCAGGTCTGTTTGGGATAATTGAAGTGCGTCCTTCAGCTGGAGTGTGTGTCAGCGGAGCGTTGGTCCTCCAGAGAGAGGAGAAGGAGGAGTGGGGGGGGAGGAGAGGATGGAAGGAGAGAGAGAAGAGATTTGGTCCTCGAGCAGGTCTGGTTCCCATTAGACCAGAGGCCCGGGGTCGGTTTGTTTGTACAGGCAGAGCGTCCCAGAGGAGAACTGAGGCCGCCTGATCTTGCTCCTCCCAACTGGGTCGCCATGGAGAGAATATCAGCTGCAGTACTTCGCCCCCCCCCCCCCCCTTCTCCATCCCTCCTTCCCACCCACCCGCCCACCCTTCTGGAACAAAGTCCAAACGGGTCTTCTAAACTGTTTACGGATGTTCTTTGTTTATGCGTTATTCATGAGAGCCGTGCCGAGAGTTCCTGTCAGAGCCCTCGGACCTACTGTCCCAGGATCCGTGCCATGTGATGGATATGTCATACATGCGTGAACCAAACCCTGTGTGTTAATCAGCCCGCCTGTGTCTAATGGGCATGCAGAGACAGGTCTATCCCTCACATGGGATGGGCCGCAGTCCTGCAGTCACACGCTCCTTTTAGGCCTAAACACAGGCCAATCAATAAAAGGCTTTTCCCCGAGTACTGTACAACAATGCTTGTGTAACATTTGTTTCCATTAGAGTGTGTTGTGTCATGGAACATTTTCCCATTATAAATTTTGCAGCTCTGTCCTTGTCAGTTTTTTTTATGTGCTGTAAGCCTTGCGAAAGGGAGCCTCCCTCCAAGCAATCCCCCCCCTGCAGGAGTATAGTCAGGGGGTTTTCCTGTTTGCCGCTTTGCTCGCTATAAAAACACTGCCAGGAGATAGTCGTCAGTGAGACTTGACTGGCACCGCTGCTGTGAATTACGGGCAATAAAGTCCTAACAACACCATGACCCCATGCAGAAACACTGACAGGTAAAAAGAGGAAAGCAGGGAGACTGATTGAAGCCACATGACTTTGACGCCACCGTGGTGTGACAGACAAGATCGTAAAGATCATAGCACACAGTGACTGGCTCGAAGTGGAGCGGAGACCAGTTTAGGTTGTGGTAAAATGGTGAGGAAGTACTCATTTGTTCCCCTGCACACGTTTAAAACAGTCGGAGGATGAGGGGGGTGAAGCCGGAGGGTCTCAGGGAAAGGGAAGAGGATGATGTTTCTCCCTCAGCGCTCCGCAGGGAGCGGCTCCGGAGCCGAACAGTGATTTATGGAGGACAGAACTTTGCTGAAACTTTTCCTGGAATTCGTGGCTGTTCTGAGGGAGCGGCTGGACGGGGGAGTCCGGGGGTGTTGGCTGAGGATGGGGTTAAGGGGCAAGAGTGGTCAGGATAGGAGCAATATTTCACACAGGCCGCGTTAAATCAATTCACCCCCACAGCTGGAAAGCCATGAACATTCTGTCTTTTCCTCTTACAAGTGCCTTTGTCCAGGCGCCCGGAGGTTAAAGGACTGTTGCTCTTAGATGGAGCCGTGTTATTGGAACTGGTAGAGGTCAGCGGTGCGGATCTTTAGGTGACTGTAGCTTTCACCTGAAGTACAAAGTCAAAGAAGAAGGCTGTAACTGTTTGGAGTTTTGTCCAAACAGTAATAAAAGTCTAATGGTTGGTACAGGGGTCCCCTCCCGCTCTTTTTACACTTGGAGCAGTATGAATAAAATTGAGCTGAGTCGGTGAAAAAATGAGATATTATTAAAAGTGGCACCTTGACTGGCTCACTTTTAAGTACCGCACAAGGAATACGTACCGTTTTTAGAGGATTGTAAATAACTGGAAGGGTTCGTTTACAGATGGATTGGATAAATACAAATTTTGTGAAATAGAAAAAAATACATGGTGGTCCTGTTGCTGCCGTACCATGAGGAAGAATGTCTCTTTCAGTCTGTTTTAGGTTAGTGAGATCACGGCCAGTCAGAGACGAATCCATGAGAGCTGTTAATTAAAGCCACATTTTCTTTTCTGTTATCCAGCAGCGATATTCACCAGTTTTATGGAGCGTTCTCTGTGGCAGCTGCCAAATTCTACATTTTAGGATTTCACGCTTGAACACGGACTCCCCGTCACACACACACACACACGAACATACACAGGACATGCCCACCTCTGACTTTGCATTTCCCATCATCTACCCCAACACCCTGAAGGGCTGGATGTTAGTTGCAGCGGATGCTGTCTCGATCAAACCTGCAGTCTGATTAGATCATTATGCAGCCTGCTTTATTCCACCACGCAGACCTCTTCTTTTGTTTTTGCTCTAATGACTCACAAATCTCTAGTCAGAACCAGCCCAGCTGGCAAGCAGCAGCATGAGCAAACAGTCATCGTCATGTGCAAACCTCACACACAGATGTGTGTATCCAGTGCCGACAGATCCAATGACGTTAAGCCTCCTCAAAATGTGTCGAGCGAGAAATGTAGTAGAGGGCGCCGCACTCTACTCATTATGGCTCATTGTGGACTTGAGTGTGGAAAAAGTGACGGTTACATGTCATTAGCAAGTGTAATGATTGTTTAGTGATATTGTGTTTGGGATGGGTTGCCAGTTCTTTAGCAGGTCGGTGAAATCCAGAGCTGTAGTTAATTATCTTTTAAAATATTGTTTATACTTTTCTTCAGTGGTGCCTTTAATGTGTATGAAAAGATTAACTTGCAATTTGGTTCCCTCGCTGTGGTATCTGGTGAGTTTCCTTTAATTACCGGGGTCATTACAGTTTTGGCTGTGGTGATAAATAATTTTGAACTTGAGTGGATGTTGCCGGTGAGGTCATCGTGCATTTAGAGCGCGGCTGTATCAATATCAGCAATCGCTTTGCTCGCAATGTAATTTTCCTTCTCGACCTTCCAACCCTGATCCTGCCTGTTCATAGACTGTATATCGGCTCAAAGTGTTGGGAAAGGTACTGCAACTTCTCAAACTGACCGATGTCATTAGTTGTTCCATAAAAAAGTTCATGGTTTAATCAACTGCTGTTCAGATGTCGCATATCAGCACATGTAGGAAAGCTAGGCCAATAAAAGATCAAGGAATAAAAACATTCGGACAGAAAGCAATTTTCAAAAACTGTTTATCAGGGCTTTTAATTGGACGACACACTTCTGCAACAGAGGAGCTTACGGAAAAGTTCAGGTGAAAATTGGGAAATGGTCTGTATTTATATAACACTTTTCTAGTCTTTATGGCCACTTAAAGAGCTTTGCAGTACAGTTAAGCTATCCACCCTTTCACAGATCACTCACACTGCTGCACACACTCACACGCAATTCAAGGTTCAGTATCTTACCCAAGGACACTTCAGCAACCAGAATAGTGGCCGAATCCCCCTCTATCGATAGCCCCCTGGTGGTTGGCTGCAATATTAATCATAAACCCAGCGGATTGGACGTGGACAAAACTTCAAAGTCAAAGTACAGGTCATATTCTTTTTACTCAAAGGCGAATTCAGTCATTTTATGTAGTTCTAATCAGACTGGGGTTTGTCCAAGTGTTCATTTATCCATTAAGTTTGGTTTTAATTAGTGATTTGATAAAAATGGGATTGACAGATGAGACTAACTCTCGATCGATTGAACATGTACTGGCTCAACCTTTCAGTCCGTGGCTCCATCCCTCGAATGCTACTGCGCAGACTTTAGCTCCAAATGCACAAGATATAGGATATTTAAGCTTAATATCTGGGGAGAGGAGACATGTCGTCCATCTTTATTTACCGTCTCTGGCGTATATACCCATTTGATTTGCGGATAAAAGGGAAAACATTTATGAACCAATGAACTATTTCTTTCCACAAAATAACCTGTTGCACTCACTTGCTTTACTACTACTACTCAGCTCACTATCACACTGGAGCCTTATCACAGTCCTCTTAAAGAGATCAGAGGTCATGAAAAACAGAGCAGAGGGGCTGCAGCAGCAGACGCTCAGGAGCAGAAGAGCCGGACAAAATCGTATTTATTAACAGAGGAAAACAGGTGAAGAAAGCACCTCAGAAAGTGAAATGTGTGGACGATGATCAATTAGGAAAAGTCAAACACTAGGGCAGTGGTTTGAACACACGTTTGATCTGAAGCTGTGCAGAAACTTTTCTTCATCCTGCTCATTCGAGTTGAAGTCACACTGAGGTGGGCTGCTCCGCTGTGTGAGACTGGGAGTTTGTCAGCACGACCTTGGTGGAGTGAGGTCTGAGCAACTGGAGGTGTTCCAGCTGCAGCCCATAATAAACACTGGGGGGGGGGGGGATGAAATGATGATGGGAAGAATGTGTGCAGAGTGCTGATCAAAGCATCACTTCCTGGGTGGCGTGTGGGGCGTGACCACAGGGACGATACGCGTGCACAGTCAATAAACCTGAGAGCCGCCCTGTCCGGTTTAAAGGTGACGTTGATATGACCCTATTTAAAAAAAAAAAAAAAAAAAAGCTTTATCAGTGCAGTGCTCGTTTTAAACCAGCCTGTTTGAGGTGGGCTGTTTGTTTGGCTTGTGGTTATGGGGTTTGTAGCTACATTTCTGAAACTAGAAAGTAAGTAAGTAAAGACTGACAGACCGCAAAACCCATAGGCATCAACAGGGCTGGCATGCTGCACAAATAGCTGCTCACCTATTTATTTTTTTAAACTAGCAATTTAGTAGCACTTGAATGGCACTTACTTATAGCACTTTGTAGTTTTGCTTTATTTTTTAAGAAATTGTACTTTCTTGCTTCTTGTGGTTCTGGGTTTGTACCCTCGGTGTTGACTGCACTTATTGTAAGACGATTTGGATAAAAGCGTCAGCTAAATTAAATTTGACTGGGAGTGTGGTGTATAGGGCTGGAAAGGGCACATGATCTCCCTTCACTTTTTCGCTTTGCCCTGTGAGCCTTTGCCTTCTGTAAAATGAGCGGATCAAGGAAACGAAAAGTGGACAATGAGTGCAGAGTGTTCAGAGTGGACAACAAAATACTTTGTCACTGAAATCCAATCGAAAGCTGTATACCTGATATGCCGAGAAACTGTCGCAGTTTTCAAGGATTACAACATCAGCCGTCACTTTGCTACGAAGCATGCTAACTACGCTAGCAAGCAGTCAACGCAAGAACGACTACAGCTCAGAGGTTGGCTGAGTATTTGTTAAATTGCCATGCAAATAAATGCTTTTCTACTTGTTAAAGGCCAAATCCTTTCATGTAATGGTTTTTCCATGTAATTTATATTAGTTCACAAAAATACTCCATCCATCTGTCAAATTTTAGAACCCATTGTGGCCCGCGAGTCAAAAAGTTTGCTGGTCTAGGCAATATGAAGGCAGGGTTTGGTCTGGGTCATGCACAGTGTGTCAGTGTGTGTATAGAGCTTTGAAGACGTGCTCCAGGCTCTGTCAGGAGAGTGTGACATTCAGACGCCTGCTTCTCCTCCTACTCTCTCCTCCCTCTCTTTGTCCTTTTTTTTTTTTTTTTTACTATACAATTTACCGCTAGACTACATATGTCCGTTCTTTACCCGGTCATCTCTGACTGACGGCACATAGAGCAGTTCAGGTCATACATCTGGAGTCGAGTAATGGCCTGACCCTGATCCTTCTTATCTGATGACCCCCAACATTGACCCCTGGCAGCCAAGTGCCGCCTTTCCTCTGGGAAAAAAACAAGACGTTCCGCTTGAGGAGAGAAACGTTCATCTTTAGACGCATGTGTTAGCACAGACACTCTTTTGTAAACACACTTTTACAAACAAACAGTGACGCTCTGCCTGGAGCAAAGAATACTCACCGAGTATCAACTCAGCGAGCCTCCACCGCTCAACAGTCAAGCTTCTCCAGGCAAGATTCCAATAGGTGCACGCTTGACCTGGTTAGGCTTATTTTACCCTCTAGTGACCAACTTCATTTCACTCCCTTCCCGCCTCTGCATAGAAACATACATCCTGTTTCTATTTCCGTCTTCACCTCTTTTACGACATCGCCTCCTTCTCTCTCTCTTTTTCATTTAAAGTCTTTTTAACTGTTTTTTCTGGTTTGCCATTTCTGTGCAACATCTGTGCACTAATTCCCTCTGTTGCCTTGGCAAGCACGTAGCACCCTTTAACTCCGCGTCAACAGCTGGTCAAAGAGTGAGAACAGCCAGGCGCCGTATCTCTATTACAGATGTGACAGGAAAGCAAACAGCTTCTCATGACTTATCTTATACAATCTGAAAACAGAACTGAAGCGGTTATGGTTAACCATGAAAAACGTCTGATTCTCAGAAATTTGTTACAATTTAGTTCCTGGCCCTATTCTACTAACTTGCCGATACACACACAGACACACACAGACACACAGACACACACACACACACACACACACACACACATACACACAAACACACACACAAACACACACACACACACACACACACACACACACAAACACACACGCACACACACACACGCACACACACATACACACACAGACATACACACACACACACACACACACACATACACACACACAAACACACGCACACACACACAAACACACACAAACGCACACACACACACACACACACACAAACACAAACACACACGCACACACACACACACATACACACACACACACACACACATACACACACACACACACACACACACACACACATACACACACACACACACACACACACATATACACACACACACACAAGCACACACACGCTCATGCAATCCCTTGACTAACCTTTTGAACTCACTTTCTGGTCAATGAATTAGCCAGAGACGTCCGGGTTGGGTTTCTTTGGCGGTGCAAGACTGATGGCTGCCATATGGTTTCAAGTCAAATCAACAGATTTGAACAATTTCACTGTGTGATGGGCCTGCAGATTAAATGTGCTGTCTGTGTTGCTTGTACACCTCAGCCTATATCCATACTACTTTTTTATTGAAAACACATCAACTCTACTACAGCTACACCTGGTGTCCACACTGCTCCGGAGTTTTAGAGGGGCTAAAACACAGGCGTTTGGAGTCAACCTCCTATCACATGACCCCCCTTCCATAAGAAAACAACCGGCATTAGCCTTGCTGCCAGTTGAGGACTCAACATGAGCTGTGCTTCAAATCAGGGGCTGCATCCTTCCGAGGCTATGTTTGAAGACCAATAGCGTCATAGAGGCGCGACTAGACTGTCCCAAAGGCCGACAAATGCATCATTCAATCCTCGAGATATTAAGGCACCAACAGTTGGAGCCATACTTCTCCGACCTTTACGAGGATTACCTGCGTTTCGATGTTTTCAGTCTTTCAAAGAAGCAATTAGAAGCCTGATGCTAGTATCACACTTCAACTCATCAGAGCAGCATATGGTACAAATGTAAAAAAACAAACAAGGGGCTTTAAAGCTTTCCCGGGGGGGCAACTTCAGCTCTGTTGCTAGGAAATAGCAGTAAGGGTGGGACGAGGTGGTGACACAGATCGTGGGAAGCTTCAGTAGATCAGACGGTGGCATTTTGGTTTCGATCCTCTTTATCTATGTGGCCCACGAAGACCGCTTCCTTTGTGGGCCACGTAAACCAGAATGATCGAAGCCGTGCCGTTTAAAGGATGCAGCCCCTGAATTGAGAAACAGCTACCAACGATCATTCGGCTTGGTGACCTTGTTGTATGCCAACAGCTGTTGTGCAGTTAAATTATGCATTTTATAATAATACAACTGCTAGCATGTGAAGGAGACAAGCTATTAACTGATCAAGTCCTGTGTACACCAGGACCTGCATACCCACTGTACATGAGGGGTCTTGTGTGTTTTCAGGCCTGTAAATTTGGACGGGGATTAAAACTGATACGGAGCCAAAATGCTTGTGGGGACAGGGATAGTTTTATTTTGAAAACACAGACAAAAAACTAAAACGTAACAGACGAGTTATGAATTATAATGTCTATGGAACCGACTCTAATAATGGATTGTGTGGATTTGAATGAGTTTTGCTAAGGGTACTTCAGCAAGGCTTAATAAACACAGCACTAATCTGCAGGAAGCCACAAAAGTCATGTCTCCTCCCCCCCCCCCCCCCTCCCCTCAACCTGTGGGCCCCGGCCTCTCGCTTTACTATCCACTCTCCTCTCCTCTCAGAAGACAACTGTCCCCCAATACTAATACTCAAGCTGGGTTACCAGTACACAGCGCGGTGCAGCAGTGGACCATGGGAACAGTCTTTTCAGGCCCGATTGTACAAATAAGGTAACTTTATACTCCTGTGAGGCGTCTCAGTGCAGGGGTGGAGCAATGGATTATTGTGAAAAGACCATAAAGATGATTTCTGTGAGGGAAAAACATATAAATATGTTCCTTCCAAAGGGGAGACGCGAGCGCTGGAGGGTAAGTCCCAACTGTCTCTGATGCACAAACACATTAGCTAACATTAGAGACCCATCAGGCCCATATTCTCTTTGTGTGTGAGCAGATTAAGTGACCTAAAAAGCAGACAGTGATTCCGACTTTATTCCTGCATGTTGAACAGATCAAATTGTAAGAAGAATGCGAGCTCGTTTGTGCCAGTGGAAAAAAAAGGGGGGGGGGGGGGTTGGAACCTGCTATAGATGGCCTAGAGATAAGCAGTAAGATAACACTGCAGGTCTCAGGGGAGCGAGTGAAGGATGGACGGATTTCTTCTAAACCTGTGAACAGCACAGACATGTGGCACAGCCAGCACTTAAGCCCCAGTGTTTTGAGTGTGGAGAGAGATAAGCCGGCCTGTCTCCACGCGGCACTCGTCGAGAGGAAACCCAATCTCTGCCGCCACAAGCACTGTCTGTATCAATGAACTGCACGCACAGATAACACCTTTAAATGACTTATTAACAAAGCAGTAGAGATTTCGTTTAGTCAACATTTCACATAGAAGCTCCTGTTTATAATTAAGCTTTTCTGATGTGTGTCATCTTCCCGAACAATGCAATTTATGTGCAGATGCGGCAAATTCCTTAAACCTTGTAAACCTGTCTCGGTTTGATGAGCAGTCATGTGGCACAGAAAAGCGAACAATCACACAGTTGCTGAATGTTCACATTTCGTATAGCGCTCATTCTCTGTGCTAAAAATACACAACCATCTGATGATAAGATGATCTGTGAGCAAACAGAGAACAGTTTTCACAGACACTTCTTTAGGCATGACACCTTCATTCTGGTAGATAGAACATCTGTATGTTTCCTGTCTCCGGATAAAGAACACATCCGTGGTTCATTACGTGACAGCGTTTAATGTCACAGAGTGGCGTGTGGTTACCTTAGGTTCGTGCATTACCCACAGCTGCTTCTGTGCTTCAGTAGGATATGTGAATAAACAAGGGATGGGAAGTCCCTGCATCTTACAGAACACAGAGCCTGAGAACAGTTAGAGTTTACTGTTAATGACTTCCCCAGTGTAATCCCCCGTCTAAAAGTAGGATCGCAGAATATTTAGTTTATAGGACCAGCTTTGCCTTTTATGGATCTTGGGATCTTTGAACAAAGATCTTCAGAGACGAGTGACATGAAAGGTGAATGAAAGATTGTGTGTGTCGGTCGGAGAATCTACCTACAGTACTTTCTTTTGAAGTCTGACCTAAAACCTCTCAATGTTCCAATTCTGGTAAGGTCAAACCTATGTCAAGAAACCGCAGCGCCTAAAAGATTTTGTAAATTTGTCAGTTTTGCAGTTTGTCTGGTATAGGGGTAAAAATAATGACTTCAAAAGAAATATTTGCTAGATGTGCATAATAAGACTTGCTACTTCCCCTTGGTTTCAATATTGTGTGGAGCTCAGCAAACCATCTCCTTGTTATAGTTTCATACTGTTTACTGTGCAAAAATTTGAACTTCAATAAATCAAATCGCGCAATTTCTCTTGCTACTTGACAGATAGGTTGTTCATCCCGGAAAACCTGACATGGTTATTCAGTGGATTTCGGCCACGTCCCTCTCCTCTGTCTCTTGACGTAACACCATGATCTGGGCTCTGTGGGGCCCACACCATCTGCTGCAGGACTGATTGTTCCCCTTGTCTCTAAAGATAGTTCCTCGTGACTCTGGCTGTATGATTAGAGTGGCTGTCATGCTGCAACATGAATTAGGGTCGATCAGACACCTCGCTGATGGAATAGAAGAATCTCAACATCTTATCCTGAGTGTCTCAATGTCAAACTCCTGCTTGAACGTTGCTTCTCAAGCTTTTTCGGAAATGGAGGCAAAATGTGGGGCCTGTCCAGAAAGAAAGATTTAAAAAAGGGATTAAACTCAGTAATGCAAGAATAGTTCAGTCTCTATGCAAGTTGTGGCTTGTGAAAAAGTACCATCCCAGAGAGTTTATTTTGAGGTGCGTTCACATCCACCAGCACACGATGTCGCGGTGGTGGCGGCGGGGAGGTTTGTGCAGGAGGTTGCTAATAACAGCTGCCAGATGTGCAGAGTCCCCCGAGTCCGTGCACATTCTCACAGACAATGGAATGCTTGTGAGGAGCCCCAACAGGAAGTGAGGTCAGGGCTCTTGACCGCTCCCCTTAAGGCTTAGTGCGAGACACAGCAGTGGGGCAGCTTTACTGGAGCAGCTCCTGAAAGTGTCCCATCATAAAGCCGCCGACAGTGAGGAGCGAGTCCATAAAGCCTGTCTGCCACACAGCCATTACACGCTGCTCCGTCAACCTGCCAGCAGTTCAGCCGAGAGCACACAGTGTGAAAAGCGACAGTTACTGAAGCTGAAGCGCTAAAAAATTGTCTCCTTCTCCTGAGGTTGACAGTTGGCAGCGACCGACACAGAAGTGTTGCAAACTTTTTTCTATTTGCTTTTTTTCCACAAGTTTGTTCTTCTTTTTTTCCGAGCAGCCAGTAATTTCCACACAGCAGCGCTGGTGAGTGTAGTGAGAGTGTGTTGCACAACCCCACCACTCAGCCCCCACCCCACAGAAAACCATCAGCAGACGTGACATGAGTCAAAAGTCATTAAATGTGTTTGGTGGAGACCAGACACAACAGGAGTCATTTCCCTCACCTCCATTAGGTTGACTCTATGATTCCCCCCCCTATGTTTAAATGCTCTGATGTCATTCATGTTCAGAACAACCTGCGTGTGTATGTAAGTTCGTGTATTTGTTTGTGTGTGTGTGTGTTTGTGTGTGTGTGTGTGTGTGTGTGTGTGTGTGTGTGTGTGTGTGTGTGTGCTGACAGAGTGGTGACATTTGAAGAGGGAAATGTTCATCTCAGATTGTTCACACTGGAAAGTTCCCAGCCCCCTCAACCAACCTCTTTACATTTCCTCTGATTTTCCTCTGATGACACATTTCAGAAATTCTATTTTAGACCCTGTAGGAATGCCAGTTTGCCAAATTCTACATTTGTGTATAATTTGTATCATGTTTACAGCAGTCTTACAATATGTATGTATTATATCGTGATTAAAAGAAGGAAAAATGCTTAAAAACTGATAATGAAAGGAAAGAAAAGATAAGAATACAAGAACTCCTTCTATCTATCTTTCTATCATCTATCTATCTATCTATCTATCTATCTATCTATCTATCTATCTATCTATCTATGTATCTATCTATCTATCTATGTATCTATCTATCTATCTATCTATCTATCTATCTATCTATCTATCAATCTATCCATTATACATTAACATGTTCTTCTGCCACAAAATAATTTGTATCATGTTTACAGCAGTCTTACAATATGTATGTATTATATCGTGATTAAAAGAAGGAAAAATGCTTAAAAAACTGATAATGAAAGGAAAGAAAAGACAAGAATAAAAGAACTCCTTCTATCTATCTTTCTATCTTTCTATCTATCTATCTATCTATCTATCTATCTATCTATCTATCTATCAATCGATCGATCTATCTATCTATCTATCTATCTATCTATCCATTATACATTCACATGTTCTTCTGCCACAAAACAAAACAAAAGCAAAACAAAACAACAAACAAACTAACAAACAGACTATAATCTTCAGGGTTGAATTCTGACATGTTATTCAATCAAAATGAATACATAAAATATATGTAAACATATGTATGAACACTAAATAAATTGAAAATACAAAAACAATCATACATAATTGCACAATAACAGATAAAATCAACGTCTCAAACTCAACTTGATTTGAATTTATTAAGCGTATTAGCTGAAGGCTTCTGTTCTAAATCAGCATACAAGGAATTAGAATTTAAATGTGATCCCTATATTTGATCGATTTATTCCATTGTTTCGACTGTGCTGGATCCTTCTGGTTCTGTATTATTCTTTCCATATGACTTCCAGCTGTTAAATGAAGGTGAGATACGGTGATCCAATCGTCCTCATTCAGCTCCAAATGTGTTTGTTAAGAAAACTAAAAGATACTCTCACAACATTTACGCAGCTCCCTCTTCTTCATATCACATACACATGACATCATGGCCTCTCGGGATGACTTTGGCTTTCAGCGTAATGACTGTGAGGAGATTATTATGACCTCCTCTGGGGTTGCACAGAGGCCCCTTTTCTACTGGGTCCAGCACCTGCCCTGCTGTATGTCTAGGCACAGCCCAGAGTGACTAACCAGCCCTGACTTACCTTCACCTCATTCTTATTACACACAGAGCCAGACTTGGGGGGATGGCACATAGAAATTACACCGATGACTCATCAGGCACAACAAAAGATAATAAAAGATAATTTATGGAAATAACCTAGAAAATGTCCCAGAAGCAGATTGAGGCTGAAACTACTGTCTTATAGAGACATATGCGTGTGCTCTCAAGGGGAAACTGAGGCAGGACAAGTTGAGAAGTGTGGACTGTGGTTCATGCTGGGATCTGTTTGGAAAGAGGAAGTGAGGAGGTGGAACATCTGGACTTCATTTGAGCGCTGCAGAGTCGAAGAGCAGAGAAAGTCCAGAAATAGTCCTTCTTTTTTTTTAAATACTGTTTTCCATATTAAAACAATCCGCATCATGGGTATATGTCGACACTGAGACTCGATCGCGTCTCTTTATGGGCAAGGGACGTTTCCATACTCTTGTGTGTGTGTGTGTCTCCCTCCTGTGTGTTGGTGGGTGTGTGTTTGAGAGTGTGAGTGTGAGTGTGTATGTGTGCGCCTCCCCGACGCTCCACAGCCCCGTGGAGCTGTTGTTTCCCAGAGAGCAGTCAGGACAATCGGACGAACTGCTGGATTAGCGCGACAAAAGAGAAAGCGCGATCTCTGCCTCCCACTCATCCCGGCGCTCCTCGTTGTTATCGGAACCCGTGTTCAGGCTGCGTCTTTCTGGGGCGATTTTTGGGACCGGTTTTTTTTCGCGGTGGCGCACAGCACGGACCGATATGGATTTACCGCTGTCTAGACGAGACTCGCCGCCTTGCCCTGCGCGAAACTTGTGAGTGTCAGCGCTGCTCGTGGAGCCCCCGGAGCGCGGCACAGAAAGAGATAAAGTGAGGAGAAAGCGCACAAGTTTTTACGCACGCAGCCTTTGTGGGAACCGGTGATCACATGTGAGGACGTTTCGGAGACGTTTCGCCGCTCTGCACTGCATCTCTCATGGGGTGAGTAACTGTCTGTCTGTAGTGTCAAACAAAGAATCTAACTTGTATCTCCCACTGTCCTGTGAAAGTTTCCTCTCGGTTGAATAGCAAACTTCATTTACTCAGGTTAACAGGGGCTGATTAATCTTTTCTGTGACGTTCCTCTCATGACATCCACGGTCGGTTAATAATGAACTGAGAGTTGACTCACACACATCACTTGACAGCCGCGTGCACGGCCCCGCAGCGCGCCACACCACAACAGACTAGACTATACTTGACTGTATACTGCACTTTTACTTCCAAGGAGCAGGAGCAGCCTGCAGCCACAGCCAGTGTTTGGACTGCGTGTGACAGCTGCGTTTGTTAAACAGTGCGTGGCTGTGCGTGCGTGTGTGCGTGTGTGTGTGTGTGTGTGTGTGTGTGTGTGCGTGCGTGCGCGTGTTTAAATGAATAACATTGCGTGGGGTTAAATATTAACACGAGGGCCTGCAGCTGTCGATCATGGGGATCAATGCAGTCTGCGGCATCAAATGTAGGGTAAGTGTTTTTGTGGGTCGAGACACACGCACGCACGCACGCAAACACACATAGGACCTTGAATTGACTTCCATTCATTTCTGGAGAACGAAAACAGTAATCCTAACCTCAACAAGGGCCTCAGAAATTAAGCTTTGCCACAGTAGGACCTGGGCTCAAGTCCCGAGAGGTCCACGGGTCAGTGTTTGTGATGGAAAAGGTTCTGAAGAGGCAACAAAAACGAGCACACACACCCACACACACACACACACACACACACACACACACACACGAGCGCGCACACACAACGTCCCTTGGAGCCGTTGCGCAGCCTGCTGTGCCCCCTCCCTCCCTCCCCCACCCCCCCAGCTCTGACCCCTCCGAGTGTTGTTGAGGCTTGTTCATCCGTCACCCTAAAGAAGGCATTGTATTGAGAGGATGTATTAATAAGACAAAAGCCCCCATTATCCCGCATGTACCGGAGTTAATCTCATGGGGGCTGGAGATGTGCTCAACCACTGCGAGACAAGCGCACAGCTTCAATTTGCAATGCGACTGAGATTTAGCAGAATACACTGGTTTATATTGTTTTCAGAGATGTCAGATGAGTTAAAGATTTTCACTAAAGTGGGATGATATAAGGGATGAGTTCCTTTTAGTTGCATATCAGAATGGAATTCAAAGCTACCAGCTTTAGTAAGTCTAGTAGCTACATTTCCTTATCAGCGCTCTGAGGCCACACTCACTGCACAGTCCACCGATTGTGTCAAAAAAAAGTAGAGCCTCCAGAGAGAGGGATACATAGGTGTCAGCACTCCAGTGTTGGGGCATCCTGTTGTGGGATAAACCTGAAATCTCAGTGAGATAAGATGATAAGGTGGAGGAACTAATGTTTATTGCCCAGATAAAAGGCCCCATCCATCACTCTTTATCCAGTGGTCGGTCTGGTTCAGCTGCACAGTGTGGTGCTCATTAGCAGACCTGCCTGAAACTGTGAAAGGCTTGTGGTGACACTATCTCAAGCCCCAGTCGAGGTAATGGGGCGGGAAACCAAACTCTGAAATGCACGCGGATGCTACAAAGCCTGTTGAATTAACACGAGCAAACATCTTACTGTGATAACATCAAGAGTGGAGGGTGAAGAGGAAGCACGGTCAGCAGTGTTAGGAGAAGACTATCAAGTGTCGAGCGTCCTGTCAGCAGCTTCGTTGATGCTGGTTTTGTCTGCTTTGTTTGGTGGATGCATGCATGGTCACTTATACTCAGGTGTTTCTCCCAGCATGCCTCGGAATGGCAGGAGATGAGGCATGATGCAGCCTGCCGGCCGTCTGTGTTTCAGCACATGTGACCACATGGCTCATTACACCAGAACAACACCCACAACTCCACCAGGCCTTACCACTGCAGGCTTCTTCACATAATCGTTCCCAACCATCCTTGGCCTTGGCAAAATGAACCTCAGGGTTCTGCGAACGGTGTCAACTCATTGGTCAGATGCTCCGCTGCTCCAGGCTCAACGCAGCCTCTCCCAGACAGGGAGCAGACGTGGAATTACTCTAACCAGGCTATATAGAGGAATTTAAAGATGTAAGAGTGAGGGTGGACTGGTTCAGTCCAGCAGCACATGACATCATGCGTTGAGGATGTGTGTGTTGCTGACCCAGCTCACTGTGCACAGTGGCCCTGCTTCACTCCACAAGATGCCTGCTGAAACCGGACCCCTCTCAATGGGGAGTGCCGAGGTTAGCGTGAGAAATGAAGACAAATAGATGACTTCAATAAATAAATAGATGTATAAGTGCATTGGTGGATAAATAAATGAATGTTAATGCAGTGGTGGGAAATGGATTCGTGGGCTTATTATTTTGTGAATTTTTTTAATGGAACGGTTCACTAGGGGGTTGACGTAGTAGATGGGTGGAGGGTGGGTGGTGTCCATCCCTGAAGGATGCTCGGGTTTCAGTTCAGGCCTGGAAGCCATCCGCTAATAGGAAGCAGCAAGATGGCCTTTCTCTGGGCAGACTGACTTGTCTTTTGTTGTCTCTACTCACCACTTTATTCAGTCACACTGGAAGGGTAACAACAAAACAAGATCAGAGAGAGCGATCTGCCAGAGGCACCTTGGCTTTTTTTCTTTCTTTCTTTTCTTCACCTGGTTAAATGAAACCAGTCTTGCAGATGTAAATGTGCTTGACTTTCACAACTTCTGGGCCTTTCTCCGTGATATTAATAGTGTTCTGTGGACGGCCATCTGGGTTCTGCAGGCTCAGAGTTCGAGCTGGTACTCCCCCCTCTTTTCGACTGAAAAACACTTTCCTTGGGTGTGGCAGCTGGAGAAAAATAAACGCCTTCTGTTCGCAGGCTGCAGAAGCGCAAGTCACAACACACAGCTGACAGCATGCAGCTTTCTGATTCATAGCCAAGAGCTGGGAGTGTCTCAGATCGGAGAAATTAATATGGCGCCCTCCTTTTTAACCAACTTTGTATACACGTTTGAAAATTAAGATATTGTTGTTTCGTAAAGATATGAACCTGCACACTTATTTCTTCCCCTGCTCGTCTCTCCTTTTCAAAACAACCCTCCTGAGAAGAAGATGCTGTCAGTGCTGTTCTGATTGTATAAACATTTACATAAGCTGAAAAAGTCGATCTGCCTATTTCAGGAAAGCGAAAGAATCCATTAGCTTTAGAGTCTCCTGTTACATTCCTTTTCCACTTGAGGGACAAGATGTAAGACCCCCCATGATCAGGCGCTGATGCTTGTAGCAGCATGCCAGGATTTCCTGACGATTTCAGGGGGGGGGGGGTTGCTCGTCTGTCACGTCTCAGGCTTTGACCAGTCCTCGTTCCAAAATGCTGTCAGTTGGAAGTAATGCAGAAAACGTTCTTTTCATTTCTCTGACTGGCATTTTGCTTTGTGCAAGGCCGCTCGACAGACAGGAACATTGTGCATCATGCGAAGACAATGACAAGTAGATTAAACGCAAGGTTTCTTGTTACCGCCGTGGCTTTGGTTGGAATCGGCACCACTTTCCACCTCTCTTTGGGTCATACCGTGTGATTTATGTTCCTGTGGCAGCCTTAATCAGTGTGGTCATGTCGTGGTTTCCCGATTTCTGGTCATTCTCAGCGCTCACTCCGCAGCGATCCTGGAGCAGGTACACATGAAGATGCCGTGGTTTGTGGAGTCCACCTCCTCCGCCTCTGTCTTCTTCCATCTTGGAAGCCTTTGTTATACAGTCAGCTTTGTTTGTGCAGCTGGAAAACTCAGCAGGAGGATTTACTTCAGCGCACGAGCTCCCTTGATCCAGAAGTAAGCTGCAGACCGTTTTCTTGGATTTCAAATCACCCCATGCAGCCAGTGAGGGCCCGTTGAAGCCAATCATTAATTGTGGCCTCTCAGATTTTGTAATGCCTAACAGACTGTAAAACCTGCATGGGCTGTTTTGTTTAGAAAGAGCTGTTTATACTGAAAAGGCCTGAGCTTCAGTCTTTCCAGCCTTGAAGACACGATGGAATTAACCTCCAGCCATACACAAGCCGGGTCATGATAGAGGCCAGACTGCTCCACTGCAATAGACAGATTGAGTGGAAGTGAATGCTGTTTACTTAAAATGACGACAGTTCCAACATGTCCGTTTCAGAAGGCAAAGTCAAGTAGCTGTCATCTCGTAACCCCCCCGAAAGTTACACCAAAGCAACACTCACTTTCTGACCTGTTCAGTATTTTTGCAAATGATTCCTTGGCAATCCACTCGACCCAGACCTTGCATCAGTCCCAGTAAAGCTGCATAAGAAAAGCCAAGTTATTTACTGTGGTGCCTTTTCTTAAAAAAAAAAAGTACTTATGCAATGTTGCCAGGAAATAAAACAGACATAGTATCCCTCCAAGATTGTGTAACTTAACATACCCTCAAGACTCTTTCCATGCACACAATCGCTGGCCTTTAAATGCAGGTTGTAACTTTGGCTTATATATCGTTTTTGAGATACAGTGATGTCAGAGAGCGTAACTGATGCAGGTCTCACAGGAGTTTTTTTGTCAAGACATAAATGTTCTCTTCTGTGAAATTGAAAGTAGTGAGGAACAACTGTGGACTGTGTGAGCACAACACTGTTCTCTCTCCAGGCAACCGTGTTTTTCTGTGACAACAGAGCCACGTTTAATGGATCTGTGTTTGCCAGAGGAGACTGAAGTTGTTTTCCTATGCTGGACCACAAGGAGAGATGGAGGGCCTCCATTAATTTATCATCTTATCAGTTGGCACTAGGCAGAAGCAATCAGGGTGGCTTTGTGGCCTGTGTGTTAGCCTGTGTAGATGCTATCGCTTCTTCCTTGTGCTTTGCTTTGCTTTGTCGCCAGCAAATTCTCCTTCGCCGTGTCTGTGCTGTGCAGGGGAAGTTCACTGTGCTCGAAATCCCTGCGACATCAGTGGAACCAACACGATCGTCACAGCTTAAGCAACCCTCCTCCACACGCAGAATGGGTACAGTGTGTGTTGTCATGTCTCGTGTTCATTGGCACACCAAGCAACAGGTAACTGCAAACCCTGTCACGGCAACCACACAGTTTCCCAACGAGGAAGGGGGAACATGAGAAGGGGTGGAGTTCAAGGTCTAGCAGCGGAGTAGAATAGAAGCAGGGATCCAGGACAAAAGAGATCTAACAGAGGGTTCAAAGCCATTCATTATGGGAGACCTCATTGTAAAGACCAGAACACTGGAAGGTGTGAGAGGGGCTTGAGTGGCTGAAACTCGAATAAAGCGCAACCCACCCCTCAGATCTGAGGTTTCTGACGCTGATCAGCCAGACCTTACCTACCTGCTTTGTGCTGTTGACACTCCAGCCAGCGTGCACATGTCAAACATCTGAGCTAAAGGTGCTGTGTGGTTAACACTTACTTTTGCACCTGCAAATCAGACAAATCCATCGCTGAGCATTTGTGTGCTTTACCTCTGCTGCAACGCAAGCTTTAACTCATTACACATCCGGCAAGCTGCAGTGTGCCGGATGTGTAATGAGTTAAAGCAAAAGAAAAGTGTCTTCAAGAGTTAATGATGCGGATGATATTCTGAAAACTGTTATGAATAAATTCATGAATAATGACATGGATGTTCTGAAAAGGATTTGGGACACATACAGCTCTCAGAAATGATGTCCTTAGTGCCGAGCGTCAGTTTCTTGAATTGAGAGCTGATTGCACAGTATGCGCCGTAATGAAGTCTTTAATGGGGGGGCTATAAGAAAATGTCTGCTCCAGATGTGTGCTAAATAAATCCCTCTTGATGTGCATTTAATCACTTCTTTGTGGTCTCGTCTTTTGATGTCTGCGGCGAAGTTTGAAATATACGAGGAGGGGAGGGGGTGTTGGAGTGAGGACCGCGTGGCTCCACAAATCAGGGAGCGGTATGAAAAAGCAGAAATGCAAAACAGAGCAATATTTAAAGAACATGAATAATTTTCGAAGCCGTTGGCCTAAGTTGACAGGAGCGGTACGAGGGTGAAGGTATCACACTAATTGCCTCTCAGGCGCCACCCTTGGAGATCCCCCACCCCCCAAGTGGGGCAGACGTGGGGGTGGGGGGGGAGTGGGGGGGTCTCTCCATGCCGGTCATGCGGGTTATGGCTCCTGAGGCTGTATGATGTGCTTCTTTAGGCAGCTCTTTGTCTCCAGCTCAACTCGCTGCCACTCTGAGAGCCCCGCAGCACATGAACAGCTGCCATAAATAAAGCACTGAAAAGTTGTAGAGATGAACTGACTGAGAGGAGGGATGAAAAACAACACAAGCCCCTACGAAACATACAGTCATAATAGATTTATACAAATATATATATATATATATATATAAATGTATTCGCTCATGATTGAACCATGTTGACAGTCTGAACCCCTCACAAGAGGCTGCACCCAAACTGTCAAACTGTTTGACGAGCGAAAGGGTAATCCCTAATTATAAGCTGTATTGGGGACACTCACATCCCTAATATCTTTCGGCTTATACATGTTTTTAATGAAGCATGACTGTGTATAGCAAAATAAAAGACAAAGAGACACCAACGTTTTACTCTCAGAGCTAAAATGAAACCTCGAGCTCAGTGAAAAGACGGAAGCGATTCATCTCTCAGCAAAGAGGAACAGTTTTGTTCTTCTTCTGTTTTTGGTCTCATCTGATGCCGTGATGAAGTTAATCATGAAACTGATGCAAACTTGGAATAAACAGGTCTAGTATTTTTTGGGGGATGTGATCTGTGTTTGTCTGTGGCATAGTTTGACAAGCTACAGATGTTCCTTTGCCGAGATTGTTTTTTACGGTTTAGCTGAGCTCCTCTCCAAGCTAGAATCTGTGAGATACTGCAGGCCCCTTGTCTCATATCTCTCATCAGTCTGCTCTGCCTCTTGACTGTGCAAGTTATGCCTCGACACCAAAATAGGCTATTTTTCTCTCTCTCTCTCTCTGTCTGTCTCTCTCTCTGTCTGTCTCTCTCTCTCTCTCTCTCTCTCTCTCTCTCTCTCTCTCTCTCTCTCTCTCGTTTACATTTCCTATATAAAAACCCTCTATTTTTAATTTGTCTGGTGAATTAATGAGCCGCTGCAGTTTCAAAACAACGCACGGCCGACAAATATGCCTCGGCCCACACTTCCCTTTAGTGGCCTACAGTGTGTGAAATGACTATCACAAAGAGAGTCTGTCTCTTGAGATTTTATTGCTTTGATTTCTGCTGTTTAGTAAATATCAGTAAACTACTGCAGATATCTGTGGCCACAAGTTTAGCTTCAATATTGGCTGTTGAAGGAAATGGATTTTTTCTTTTTGGCCCACAGAACTATCCTTTGGTACAACGGTAAAAGTTGTTGATGCTTCACTGCTGAGTTTGATGTTAAACACGTATGTTTGTGGACATTGTCTTCGTTTCAGCTGTGCTTCTTTGTCACTGTTTTTGGCATCGGTGATATCAGAGAGCTTGTCTGCAGCGTGGCGTGGGACAGAAATCGGAGTGGCTTAAGATAAGCACAGAAAGCCATAACCAGAGAGAATTGTTCTTGTTTTCATTTCCACCGTATAGAAAGCGACGCTGCCGAGAAAGAGTGTAAACTGTGCGTGACTGTTTAGTCTGTGCCGTGACCAAGGTCGTCTGAAGGAGCGGGACACGGGTTTTAGTCGCCTCGCAGCAGCAACACAAGTCCCTCCCATCCCGGTGACAGTGATACTGGAAACATGGATGCTTTTTCCCTCGGAAAATGAGGGCGGACAATCAATAGTGTTGCTGTGCGAGTGTGAAAAGATTGCACTCACAGGGCCCTGGGGCTCATTGATAGATAGATAGAGCTGCATGAGGGGCACTGCAACCACCTGCCAGCAGACACAGTCCATCCCTGTGTTTTCTGTGGTTACACAGTGTGACTGCAGGGAGCAGCTCCATGCGGGGGGGGGAAAGGGCCCTGCCTTAATGGGCCCGTGTGTGCAGCAACAGTTTAGAGGAGGCCTGAGCTATCAGTGTGGAGACGAGAACATACAGTATGTCATTGCCCATAAGAAATGGAAACAAGTCGAGAAAGAGTGTGGGTGATGAGCCTTCTCACATATTTTTCTTCATTCATTTCCTTAAAGCTGAATCTACTGTGGTAGCAGCGGTGAAACCTTGTGGTGGTGAAAGCTGGGTTGTCTCCAGTGAGTCTGACATGTCAACACTTGACTGGGGGAACTTTCTGACTACCTCGCTACACTTTATATATGGAATTTTCCTCCTCAGGTACTATTTCTCTGAAATGCTCGTGTTTCTTTCTTAGAACGAGTACTGACAGTGATAACAATGATACTTTGTATTAATCACACACCCAAGGACATTTTATAAATCCCATAATTCGGCCATAAAACAACATAAAACAATTGATAAAACATAAAATATAGATACTGGTCATAATGGCACACAGCAGAGCGCATACCTCACAGGATAGCCTCTGTAAATTCAATCAAGTCGCACCAAATGTGACACACACATAGTTATCAGTCATCTAAATCTGGCTGATTTGTGTTTTCAGGATACATGTACATCTTTTTTTCAAGTCAACAAAATGTTGAAAAACACAATGTTAAAGAAAGTAAAAAAGAAAATCTGGGATCCACCCCGAAATTTCTTTGAATTCCCTCAAGTAGAACAAACAAACAACAAAACAACAAAAATAGGCAAAACATAACGTTGGCGGAGGTAGAGAGCAGTTCCTCACTGACACCGACGGTTAATGGCTGTGAAACAGGAAGGAGCAAATCTCAGCAGCAGATGCTCTCTGTGTGTCCGTGATGGATGACTTGTGACTGTTCTTAAATCTGAGGAGCGGTTAGGTCTTTATTAAGAGAGAAAGGCCCACTGTGTTTTAGAGGGGGTGCAGGAAGTCATTAAACTTCCCTCAAATGGAAAATGCACGTGATTAACGTTTTCATATTTCAGTCTGAACAAAAAAGAACCTTTCTGTTATAGTCTGCTGCATTTGTGGAGACGGTTCTGTGAATACACACAAGATTGAAGCTGAATCTGGTGCCGTGTTTCCATCACAGCGACTTACCAGCAGGTTGTGTGAAGGGCAGATTGAGAGAGATGTGTTAGCGGATGTTTCAGACCACAAACAGCTCAGCAGAGAAACAAACAGTGAACACGTTTCAGTGCAAACAATCGCTGCTCTGACCTCAACTGAAATATTTGTGCAATGATACATTGTACGTGTGAGTGAAAATGCGCCTGTGCAGTTTCTCTTTGTCGAGGCTTAGGTTGCTTTTAAGTGCTTTTTGCTTAAGAGAAGCGGGGGGCGACAGGTAGAAGGTGGCGTCATGGGCCGGCATTGCCTTTTTCTTTTCTTTTTTCTGGCGAGCAGAGGGACGGTCGGCTAATTGGGGCTTATCAGGTGTTTCTTGAAAAAACACCTTAGGCTTTTGTGCAGCTGTCAGCCCCATGATGGAGAGGGAAACTCGGGCTTGTTGGGATTAGGAGAAAACCAGAGTCACCTTTCAACAGGGACCATCAGTCCGTTTTAAATCAACTATTGGATGTTAGAAATAAACTAGGCTACAAATGCAGCCACTTGCAGCAGTGGTCCAATGGTTCATTAAAGCAAATTCTCACGTGAACGCTCCAAAAAATATTTAAGAGTGAAATAGTTGCATAAACCCAATGTGTTTATTAAGAATTTTAAATACCTTACTTTTAAATCATCCTTATGATAGAACTTTGTAATCCTAATGGAGGCAAATCTTACAATACATAATTCTTCTAAGACGTTTTAATGCATGTGCGGTTGCAAAAAACCCGTTACACACTTTTTTCGCATGCCTGAAGAATGTGTGAACACCTCAAAAGCATCATTTCACATATGAAGAGAAACGTGTTATATTTGTGGGCATAATAAGGATAAAAAAAAAACTTGAAGGATTTCCTGTCTGTTGTTTGTCTTCCTTTGTCTCTTTGGAACTAGTTTTTTATTCCTCTGTCTGTTCTTTCATCACCTTGTCAGAGCGTGTCTGCGAAATACAGACAGGATATTGTGTTGAGCTGTCTGTCACGTTTCTTCACCTTCACCTTCAACTAAATGTTTGTTTATGAAACTCCTTCACGTCTGTTTTCAAGAAGTTTAGTTTACATTTGAAAAATATGTTAATTCCTAGAGTATCGAACATCTACGTCCCACTCAATAAAACTCAAGTGTATTTTTATAATTATTAAGTCACAGGGGGGAAGAACTTGAATCCGTTTAAGTAGCCTTTGCTTGTGAATGAATACATTGGGAGTATACTGCTCAGTCTATTTTTACAAATTAGCAATGCAACCTAAATATAGATAAATTATAGTTGAGTTATATGGAAACACATCTATGCATACATGCATCGAATGCAAAATATACATTGATTGTAAGTGTAGACATGTAATTCAGAGACACAACAATCTCCCAATTGTGGTAGTTAAGAAAGATGTTGGACACTGCAGCAAAAAAATTTAACAATGTCTGACTTCCGTTGTGAATATGTGACAGTTACATCTCGGTCACACATAGCTCACTACCCTGACGATTGGTCAGGAGGGCGGCGCTGCATAGTAGGAAGTCTCACCGGGACATCTGCACTCCAGCCAATCACGGTGGAGATATCCGAGTGGCGCTCGACAGGTGGAGGGGCAGGGCCGCTTTGCCTGCAGAGAGGGTGCTGTTGGCAAACCAGCCTGTCAGGTTTCCCCACACACAACGAAATCCCCTGATGACAGACGCCGAGGACTCCGTGTTGTCAGTGGGACCTTGAGTTGTCTACACAGCAGATGGAGAGAGAAGTGACCGGAGCCAACCTGGCAGAGCCGAGTGAAAGAAACCAGACGAGACCGACCCACGAGCACTCAGTCCTCATTACGACATCCATGCTTACCTACTCCCTACGCGCGGGTTGAGCCACACCCATCTTTGAACTCATTTTGATCCCAAACACTCACCTAAAATGTTTTGAATGTGGATATTGTACACTTGTGACACTGGTGCTGCAAACATCTTTGCACAGACACTTGCTGAAGTACTGAAAACCACGTCTGTGACAGATCCCGCTGCAGTCGGTGACTCCAGGGCCACATTTTGCCACAGTGGTTCCTAACAAAGGAAAACCAGCGCTTTTTCCTCTTAGTGGGCTTGGGGCGGTGGCGATACAGAGCTGGTCTATCTCAGCTGACTTTTCCATTAAATAAAATAGGCTGCTATAATGTGACCTAATGTAATTACAGCTGGCACACGTGCTCTGCCTCAGGTTTCTTATTCGTGTGTATTAATCGTGCTATAAAGGATTGGGGGGAGGGGCGGGGGCTGTTCTGCTGTAGAGGTTCTGACAAGGGGGTGCTCAACTGTAAATAAATTCCTGCTATGATACAGTTGCAGCGGCCAAATGGAAGTGTGCTGTCTCATTATTAAGGCTGAAGGGCACCGCTCTTCACATTGAAGGAGACTATTGTTCTTTGTTCCAGCTTGGGGAAACATTTTGCTGGTTATTACTGGAAACCAATAGCAGCTGTGTGCAGAAATGTTTTCTGTGCACAGTTCTGTGGTGCAACACTTCCCACCGGCGACTTTGTGTGTCCGTGTGCTCATCACAGTGACGTCTCGGATTCCTGCCTTTGTGTCCAGATGCCGTTCCACATGCATGCTCGCTGTCCGGCTTTGTCTCCATCCCCTCTCCATCTTTTCGCTCTCCCAGGTTTTGAGTTGAAGCCCACAGCAGAACAGAGGAGAAAGAGCTCCATCCCCACTTTCCACTCAAGGTTTCCAGTTATGAGCTGCCGCAGCCACCCAGTGCCGGTTGTGAAGTCAGGCATCGGTGTAGAATTACCTCTGGAGCTGGCCCTGCAAAAGGGATCCTGTTACTTTTGACGGATTTAAGACACCAGCTCCACCTGTAATTAGATTTACAGAGCCTTTAAGTTTTTTTCTCACCCCTATTACTGCAGCCTGTTTTATTTGGGTTTGGTTTATCTATAGGTTTTTCCTCATAGGAGCATTTTAAGTCATATTACTGATTCAAATTTTTTTGGGGTATAATTCCTTATTGTAAATTTTTCAAAAATTTGACCAGGCATCGGGATATCACTCACACAACCATGCAACATCCGCATTAAGTGTATAGAATAATAAACGGCAGCATGTCAGTGACTACTCAGGTAGCTTTAGAGTCCAGGAGTCTCCCTCCTCCACTTCTTGGGTATCTGTTTGATTTTGTTGCCGGATTTTCTGAACTGGTTGGAAGGGGCCGGACAGGCTGAAGAGGTCTGGCTAATGCACGAGCTATGCTGAAGTTTCAAGAGGTAGCTCACTGGAGTGGAATGGTTCGCTCCCCACAACAATGCCCTGTGTTGACAGCCGAGTGCTCGGACAGGGTTGGTGGAATGTCCCCTTCTGACTGCGAGCGTGGCCCTTTTGTCTCAGCGCCAGTGCTCACAGAGCCTCACAGAGTGGTTTATTCCTCTACCTGAAGATGGTCTCTGCCCGCTCAGGCTCAACATCCCAAAAAGTGTCCTGTTCCTGTCAGCAAAAATATTTTCACTTCTTAAAATCTAGATTTTGGCCCCTTTATGGCCTCTGATCAGAAGAGTCCTTCATCAGCCCCTGACCTTTGTTGTAATTTTTCAGAGCAAGTTTATATTCCCCTATCAGAGTCATTTTTGTAAAGCACATTTATAATCCCTGCCCGTTTGTATGTCACATACATGTTAAGATTACAAAGGACACATCTGCACGGATTTGTCAGGAAACTATTTTGTGAGCGTTTTTTCCAACATTTTCACTCGTTACCCAGGGAATAAATAATGGATCTTGAAAAAAAAAACTTGGTGCAGCTGGCGGGAATTTAAGGGAGTGTTGGAGCTTGGTGGAGGTAATCGCTCTACTGAATGTCCTTCTAGTTTTAGACTGCAACAAGCTGCAACTGTCTTCTTCATGGGAATTCAGGGCAGGATGTAACAGATACAGTGAGTGCCGTGTATTCGCTGAGCGGCCATTAATTAAATGTAGGTTTTTCCACTAAATCAAATATGCTCACTCTTCATGTTGAATTTTGACACCTGAAGGACATGACAATATATATATTTATTATTTCAAAGCACGGCCCTTTTGCTGCTTCTTCTGACTTTGATGTTGAGTTACTACAATGACATCTACTAAAAGTAAATTGAAGAAAACGTTTCCACTCTGGAGACTGAGGCACAGGTTGTTGCTTAGAGACTTTGTTTTGCTCAAAGAGTTTGTCTTTGGCGAGCGCGTGACTTTTCCAAAAAATGTATGTTTGATTTGCCACAGTTTATTCAATGTCCCCTGTGACTAACCCAGGCCTTCTCTCTCTTCCTGTGTCTGTGCAGGTGACCCACATAGAGCTTCTAAGACGCAACTGTGGGACAGGCAGTCCCCCTCGCGTTCTGGGCCTGCTTCCTGTCCTGAGAGGCGATGATAATCTGCGTAGACACTCTTCACGACTCCGCTGTGTGAATGAATCTTTGCCGTAAAGCCACCGTGCTCTGCCAGCCCGTCACCATGAGGAGCAAGTATTCCGAGTATTACAATCAGAGTCTCATCCGCGCCTACTATGCGTACGCAAAGAACAAGACCGAGCAGGAGCTGGAAACGTACTATAAGTCTAAAAAGCAGCTCGGCACCCTCAACATCGTCATCGTGGTCCTCTGCACCATCATCATCCTGGAGAATCTGCTGGTCCTCCTCGCCGTCTGCCGCAACAAGAAGTTCCACACCGCCATGTTTTTCTTCATCGGCAACCTGGCGTTCTCTGACCTGCTGGCAGGCTCGGCCTACATAGCCAACATTTTTCTATCAGGGCAGAACACTTTCAAGCTGCTGCCTGTGCAGTGGTTCATCCGGGAGGGCACCGCGTTCATCGCTCTGGCGGCTTCTGTTTTCAGCTTGCTGGCGATAGCTATAGAGCGCTACACAGCTATTACCAAGGTGAAGGTTTACGGCTCCTCCAAAACGTGCCGCATGTTCATCCTGATAGGAGCATGTTGGGTCACCTCCATCCTGCTCGGAGGACTACCCATCATCGGCTGGAACTGCATTGACAACCAACCTGAATGCTCGGCCGTGTTGCCCCTCTACTCCAAGAAATACATTGTCTTTGTCGTGACCATATTCAGCCTCATATTGCTCTCTATTGTCATCCTTTATGTAAAGATCTATTTGATTGTACGCTCCAGCCACCACGAAGCAACCCACTCACCGGCCTATTCCCTTTTGAAAACAGTCACAATAGTGCTGGGTGTCTTCATCATGTGCTGGCTGCCAGCTTTTACCATCCTCCTCCTTGACTCATCCTGTGGCATACAGTTCTGCAGTATCCTCAACAAAGCAGACCTCTTTTTTGGCTTTGCCACTCTGAACTCAGCTCTTAACCCAGTCATCTACACGCTGCGCAGCAAGGACATGAGGAAGGAGTTCCTGCGCGTGCTGTGCTGCTGGGGGGTGCTGCAGAGCGGGCGGCCCAAAGAACGCTGTCTGGTCCCTCTAAAGAGCTCCAGCTCCCTGGAACACTGCACGAACAAAAACGAACACCAGAGCATACCCATCATGCAAGATTGTACCACCTGTGTCTAATTTGGTGCAAACACATCAGTGTGCTTGTGTGTGTGTGTGTGTGTGTGTGTGCATGTGTGTGTGTGGGTGTGTGTGTGTGAGAGTGAATGTGTGTGTGTGTGTGAGTTAAAGCAGAGAGGCTGTGATGAGATATTAAAGAGAGCAGGCCGCGGACTGACATGCGCGGCGAGGCCGGAATGCGGCAGTGTGCAGTGACACAAACTCCAATGCAGACTTTCTTATTACATAAAACTTGTGTGAATTCACAATCATCATTCAAACCATTCACCCATTCACTGGGTGTAAAAACACAATGTTTCAAGGTGTAACTAATGTAAAAGGAGAGAACTTTCTGAAATGTGAAAATAGCTTTTTTTTGATATAGGTACTCCCATTAGTTAATATGGAGTTGCATACAATTTTAATGTATAAGCCAGTCATCTTGTCTTTCTTTCTACACATGTAAACTCCTATTAAAAGTCAAAAAATGGAACAATAGCATGCATTATATCGTAGATATGGTGAGTTGTTATGGGCCTTTCAGGAACTGCATCAATGCAAAGCTTGCAAAATTGCACTTTGTAGATTTCTTTCGTGATTGTTGTCCTTTGTGAGGTTTAACCACATTACTCTTCCTCTGTGATATGTGTTAACATTAGGCCTTTAAATTCACCGCTTGTTCTTGACTGAAGCGAAGGCATGATCCGCTCCGCTCAACACGGAGCTCCACAGAAGCCATACTAGCACGAGTCTCCCCCCAACCAAACCAGGGCTATATATCCCCTATATAACCTTGCATCTGATGAATCTGCTTACATTTAATGCATGGAATCCTAACTCTTTTGTAAGCACTAATGTGTATGATATATTCCAGCTCCAGCCTCCATCATTAACAACCCCTTCCCTCGTTTGTTCCTCATAATCTGCCCCTCTCGCTTTTACTGTTGTCTTTTGTATCTGAACAGTTTCCGTGGAGGAAGGCCTAATCAGAAAGCACGTTTCCTGAAGTGAGTTGGCACTGATGAATTTTACTCATTGACAGCTGTCCAGCAGCTTTGACTCATGGGACCGATGTCCTGACAGTGTTGTAGCAACGTAGCCGCGATGTGCCGTCTCTGTTTGCGCCTTCCTCTCTGGGATTGAGGCTGAATGTATGTATGAAGTGTCCGGGGCCGGCGCTCCGTTGTTGACAGTATTATTGATCATGATTTTTAAATAACCAAGTCACTGACGATCGGAGAGTGGGATGAATAGAGTAGATCACTCTCACTGTGAATTCTTAAATAGCACCATGAACAAAAATATTGTTGTGAACTTCCTGGTTTAATTTACTTGCCATGTGTCGCGTGTAACTTTACACGTCTCGTCTTTCCCAAAGATCCCTCGCCTCCCCTACAAAATAAGAGAAGTTCTTGTTCCAAAAGCACAGGGGAGTGTGTGTGTGGGGGGGTCGTCTTTAATTTCTAGTATCCTACAACTCGTAACTTCCTTCAGCCATAGGAAGTCCGGTTTGTCATTGTCCGGTTCCTGTTGTTCAGGGTTACACTAACCTTCTTCCTGTAGACACACATTTAAAATCCTCCTCAACCTTCAGTTTTTGTTCATATTGACATTTAGATGGCCAAGTAGAAATGGTGAAAAGCACTTTGGCAGCTTCAGTGATGTTTGCGTTCCCCCAGTTTTTTTTTTCAGGTGGAGATTTGTTTTAATCTATGTACCTATCATTGTGTTGCCTGATTTTATGATTTTTTTTGATAAATATATAAAAAACTATGTATGTTTGTAAGTATGTATGTATCTTTGTACAGTATGTATGATTTGTGTTGTATGAAATGTCTCGTGTGCAATAGCCTTGTGTGTCCAGTAGCACGCTGCCTGTGTTAAACCGGTACAATCTGAAACACTAATGTTGGTACATAAACAATTTTTATAATTGCATTCCCTTTTTATAAAATAAATGAAATACTGAAATAAACCAATTTTTGTTTGTTTGTTTCTTTGTTGTGTTGTCACTTTAAATACTCAGCTGAGAGAAAAAAAATTGTTGCAGCTGCATCTTTTCTGCAGGTCCTGAGATGTTTCTCCCTTTGGTGCCCACAAAACAGCAGCATTTAATCAAAACATGCTCTGACAAGGTCAGGAAAACGCAAGCATCGTCATGAAAGTACAACATTGCACATGCAGAAGCTGCTCAGCCATTAATCACTGCTCTCTTACCTAATAATATTTTTTTTCAATTGGTTAAAGGCAGAGGCAGGACAGGGCTATGATGGGAAGCTGAGCAGAGGGCAGGGAGGGTGAACACAGGGTTTGATATGGAAGAATGTCTATTTGTAAGATTGTTTGTCTGAGGGAAGCATAAAGAATGGCCCTGGGAGAGGTTTTCGGGTAAGGGGGAGACTTGGGGTGAGGGGAGAGGCTGACTTATAGTGGCCTTGAGAGAGTTGGGCCTGTTTCCTGTCAGACGTCCAGGATTCCTGGGTGGGAACACTGGCTGAATCAGCCCCAGGAGGGTGCGCTGCTGGGAAGTGGGCCAAGTCTTTCCAGTGCCCTGCAGGATATAACATCAGCCTCAGAGGCCTAAAGGTGAAGTTGTGTAGACAAAAACATTGAAGTTGGCGCACAAGAGTCATATGCGTTAACAAGAAAGCCCTACTATTTCACAGATCATCTCTGTAGATTATGTAAATAAACATATACATTTTCCCAGGTCACTTTGGGGAACATTACACTTTGGGGACTTGAACTAGTTTCATTGAAGTGAACCTTAACGTTACCCATAACCACCATTTGGTTGATAGTAACTTCACCTTAACTTTAACAACTGACCAAAACTTCAGCTTTTGTTCCCACTCTGAGAGACGTTTATAGTAGGAAATTTGTGTGAAGATTCTCAGCCATAGTGAAAAGTCTCAGATATCTATTTTCCAATTATCTATGACATAGTGCCACCTTGTGGTGAAATAGGAACAAAGCCAAATATGAAGGCTGTTCCCTCCGTATCCTTTACTTATAAGTAAGTTGGACAGATATTTATAGCCTTATCTACTTAACAAATGCAACAAATGATTATTTTCATTATTGATTATCTTCTCAATCAGTGAATTTATTGTGTTTTCACTATAATCACAGAAATCAAAATGAAAACATGGCAGTACAAGTCAAATAATATTTGTTCACTTTAAATTAAGTTAGAAAATCTTGACCATGTTCGACACCTTCCTTGGGAATGATAGATTATCCGTCCCACTTTTTTATATACAGTCTATGGTCCCACTATTAAGATGCCTGTGTTAAACTGGCACAATCTGTAACAATAACGTTGGTACATACAAATGTTTTGTAATTGCATTTCCTTCTTATAAAATAAATGAAATACTGAAATAAACCAATTTTTGTTTCTTTCTATACAGTCTATGGTCCCACTGTTTATTCAGCTGTAATAGTCTTCGTCTTCTATAGATCTACTGGCTGATCGCCAACAGCTTAAGGTGTATACCACCACCTACTGTACAATAGTCTGTACTCACCTCACCATCCCCTTCTAAACTTGAAAGAGAACCTGTGGAAACCTTCCTACTGTTATTAACAACAGTAGAGAGGATCCAATCTCAATGTAAATATAAATATAAAGTATATAAATATAAAGGGCCCATTCTAGGGTAAAGAAAACCACAAGCGTACAATTTGGATGAATCACACTAGTGAAAACATCAATCTGACTGTTTTTTATGAAATTTCTGCCAATAGAACCCTTTCACCTAAATCTTACACACTGGATCTTTCATAGATTTCCTCAAACTCCACCCATTAGCCCTGTGTCTTTTAAATAAATAACATGATGCATCTTGATCCCTCTCCCTCTGTCTACCAAACCAACTTCAGATCACACTCCCGTCCAACTTTCTGGACTTTATCCTCTATCCTCCAGCTTTGTCTTTCTGCCTCATACAGAAACATACAGTGGAAAACGACATGTTCAGTATTCAACCCAAAAATTACTACATCTGGCACCGTCCCTCTTCCCCATTGTAAACAAGGTGTCATTCATACATGTGTGATCTAATCTGTCTTAAAAAAGGACTTCCTCCATTCTGTTCCTTCCTGTGAACTCCTTGGCTTCGACGGAGTTATGTATTTTATAGCTAAAAAGGTCCAGAAGTGCACAGTTGTAAGTGGACAAGACAAAACGTATTTAATTGTACTCATTAGTAAACAATACTCGTACAGCTTCCGGTTGCGCAGTTTACAACATCTGGCGAACAGCAGGGGTGACAGGGGTAATGATAATCTGCCATTTCAAGGAAATCATGCATTTTAAATAACACAACCGCGTCGAGTTCGATATATGAGGGGTTGTATGAGAAATGCGTGTTCACAACGCAAGCAACACGCTCTCGAGGGACTTGCCGCGTCCCACAGTGGAAGTGACTACCCCCACGGACGAGTGCAGTGGTACCGTCCACGACACCCGGGTTTCCGCGCGAAAAACGGGCCCGCGCGCCCGAACTGTATATAGCATCCATTGCGGGAGCCAGCACGAGACTGACTGTCACGGTGGAGCTGCGCTGCCGTCAACACTTGCGGATCCTAACGCAATTTTAACGCCGTTTTTAAACCTCTCGTTTTAAAGTTTTAAGCCAGCTGCGAACCATGCCGGCCAGGACCTCCCTGTCGCTGCCAGAGGATGTCAGGACAAGGTAACGTCAGAGAACGCCTGGATGCTAACAACACTCGCTCGCCTCGGTGATGTAGCATATGAATGCGCGACCGTCGTCTCGGTTCCGAGGCGGCGGCGCTAATGACAGCTGCAGTGGCGGCTGAACAACGCGGCTCTCTTCCTCTTGTCATGTTACCTTTTGTCCGTGCTTAGCAGCTGCGGCTAGCGTTAGCTCGCCGTTGGCCGATACCGCAAACACCGTTCGCCCCCCCCCCCCCCTTCCTTCTCTCTGTAACGTTAGCCAGCTAGCATCTCGTAGCCTGTCAATGGATGGAGCAGCGTGAGAGATTTGGCGCCACTCAGGAAGTTTCGCTCCCTGTGTTCCCTGCTAGCTCGCTGTCACACTGAGATTAACGGGACTCGCGGGGGGGGGGGGGGGGTGGTGTTCTCTCCATGGGGATTCTTCCTCTTCCTCTGCTGCAGATTCGCTAACGTTGTTTTGACGTGTTCTTTGTTCGCAGGCTGCAGGTGCTGGATGAGGATGCGGGTTCAGACGAGGTGGGTTGAGCACCTCAGAGACTCCAAGCCTTCCCCCCCCACTAGTGTTGCTTCAGCTGCCCACGATCTGTTAATACTGTCCTTAGAGTCCATTGAACGTGGCTGCAGATTCACTAAAGGGAAGCTCACCACACCAATGGATTTCACTTATCTCAAGTCTATAATGTTGTCATGTTCAATAACAATGTGAAGTCGAAACTCTTTATAGCAAAGATGAACTGTGCAACGCCAGGTGCTGCTCCATGGATTCCATGCATGTCATAAAGCCTATTTGAATTTAACATCACAAATGCTACTACTTCCCAAAGTGTGCGGAATACATCAGTTTTTCTATAGTCAACCTAAGGATAATTATGAACATAACACTCAAAAATCAAGTCATATATTCTCAATTTTATATATATATATATATCCCCTTACAATGTGCAATAAAACAATGAATGATATAACAATTAAACAGATGTTGCCAGTATAGTTTCAGCCTTATCTATACTTAAGAGTATGCCTTATAATAAATGTGAGTCCTAAGAGATTTTAAAGAAAGTACTGAGTTAGCCTTCTTGAGATCTCCTGACAGGGAGTTTCACAGCTGAGGGGCTTAAACAGCAAACGCTCGTCGCATTTACTCTCACAATTTTGCGACAATTGGTATAAGGCCCTGCTGGTGGTTCTTGAGCAGAGATCAGAATCATATGGGGTTAGCACATTGCAGTTAAAGGCAGGAGCCGGACCATACAAGGCCTAAAATCTTAATTCTGAGTTTACAGTTCTTAACTATTCTTATCCAAATACACCATCCAAGAAAGTGTTTTTTGGTAGTTTATTTTTGGGCTTTTTCTTAAAATGCTGTTTTAGGAACACGTCAAAGAGAAGCTCAAGTTGGTGCATGACTTCCTCAATGTTGATGCTCAGGACCAGCTGAGCAGCCTGGAGGAGAAAAGGAAAAGTTCAGAGATCTCAATGGTTGGTCACTTTTTCAGATATCTCAATCATTACCAATCCCAGAACCTTTCCCACTCATTGTTTCACCTATGATGTGATTTATGTTGTACTTTCCTCAGGATGTTTACATCTCTAAAGTAAAGGCCTTGCTTGGAAAAGAGCTCAAGCTTGGAAATGAGTCGCATGATGATGGCGTGGATCAGAAGGAGAAGACAAATGGTTTCACTAACGGTTCCCACAAAGATGAGGATGGTGAAGATGTTACAATGGATGTTCAGGAGGATGAGGAGGAGGTCAAGTCACCAACTGCTTCTAAAGGGAAAGGTGGACGCAGGAGCAAGGCAAACTCTGATGCCAAAAGTGAGTTTTTATTTTTAAAAGAAAAATTGCATTTTATTTGGTTTAAAACAATGATATATAATTTTTTTCTTTTCTTTGTAGAGTCTCCTGCCAGCGCAAGGGTTACAAGAAATGCTGGAAAACAGCCAAGCATCTTGTCAATGTTCTCTAAAGTGTGCGTATAAGTTTGGTTTTGTGCTTTATACATTCTCATTCACATTTTTTGAAATTAAAGAAACTCTTTCAAACATTATGTTTCAAAGTAAATCTGTCTTGCAGTCAAAAGCGCAAGTCCGAGGATTTGAATGGAGAATCTCCTAATGGGCAAAATGAGCTGAAGCAGGAAGAAGATGTTGAGGAGGTAAAATCACTTTTATGTTTCTGTGTTTTTTTAAACATGAAGAGTTTGTGCAAATCTCTTTTTTTTTTTTTCTTTTTTTTTTTAACACTGCACATTCTTTCAACGCTAGACTCGGGAGGAGAAACGTCTCAAAGTGGACACTAATGAAAAGTAAGTATTTTCTCCTCTGAACATTACTGATGTTAATGTAGCCTCCTACAGATGCATTTTCTAACACTTCATACTTTATGCAGAACTGCTCCAGAAGAATCAAAGAGCGAGATTGTCAAGACAGTAACTGCTGCAAAGGTACATTTGCTCCTACAGCTGTCATAGCTGCAAACATTTTGGTAAGCAGGAAAAGAGCTTTATAATGTTAACCTTATTTATTATTATTTTAGACACCACCACCAAAATGCCCAGACTGCAGACAATACTTGGATGATTCAGATCTTAAGTTTTTTCAAGGAGATCCTGATACTGCGGTGAGAAATATCCATTTTAAAGTCATTCAAGAGGATTTTTTTTAAATATTACCTGTACTGAGAACTAAAACAATTATTGTGTCCTCAGCTGGATGAACCAGAGATGTTAACAGATGAGCGGCTCTCCTTGTTTGATTCGAATGAGGATGGATTTGAGAGTTATGATGATCTGCCACAGCACAAGATTACAAACTTCAGGTAATTGATTGTTGACCTAGTTTAGTGCAGCAAATTTTACTTTCTTCAATTTCATTAGATTGTAAAGTCTGTGGTTTGTCAGTTAAAGTAATACTTTGTTTTGTGTTGCAGTGTGTATGATAAGCGTGGCCACCTTTGTCCATTTGACGCTGGACTGATTGAGAAGAATGTAGAGCTCTACTTTAGCTGTGTTGTTAAACCAATTTATGATGACAACCCTTGCTTGGATGGTATGAAAATGCATATTTCAAGAATCCAAACATTTTGTTCTTCTAGAACCTATAACGGTGAATACGTTTTTCTTCCTTCACAGGTGGTGTCCCTGCAAAGAAGCTTGGACCCGTCAATGCTTGGTGGATCACTGGTTTCGATGGAGGAGAAAAGGCTTTAATTGGATTCACTACAGGTAGCCAACGTTTTAGATTTCTGCTCTAAATTTAGCTTCTCTTCATTCATGATGTACTAATGGTAGATGTTCATATCTTTGTTATCCAGCTTTTGCTGATTACATCCTAATGCATCCAAGTGAGGAGTACGGGCCAATCTTTGCACTGATGCAGGAGAAGATCTACATGAGCAAGATAGTTGTGGAATTCCTCCAGAAGAATCCTGACACTAGTTATGAAGACCTTCTGAACAAGATTGAGGTGAGGTCCTGTGTGACTGGAGTAAACCCAACATCATAAATCTGGGCCATTCAAATGTGCTTATTGAGGAGTTTTGTTTTCCTTTTAAAAAATGTGTCAACATCAGGCCTTTCGTATTAAGGGTGAACATACTAATTTGTAACTGTCGACAAGTGATGTTAATTATTCAATTCAGTTATGAATCAAAAAATCTATATTTGGTCAATATCCGAAGTACAAATGACGAACATCATCGATGACACATTTTTACCCAATTAGCAATTGAGAACAAAGACTGGTATTTTATGTTAGGTATTTCCTTGCTTAAGTATTAACAGTCATAATCAAACTTTGCCAGAGAACGTAGCTCATGTTACTGCATCACAGAACCAGGTTACTGATCATCTTCTCCTCCTGCGGCCCTCAGACAACCGTGCCTCCCGCAGGGCTGAACTTCAACTGCTTCACTGAGGACACTCTGCTGCGGCACGCTCAGTTTGTGGTGGAACAGGTGGAGAGCTACGATGAGGCTGGCGACCCTGATGAGCAGCCAATCATTGTCACACCGTGTATGAGAGACCTGATCAAGCTGGCTGGAGTCACTCTCGGAAAGAGGTACGTCAAAAAGAGAATTTTTAGCTAATGGTTTATTTTCTTATCATTCAGCAGACTCAGCTGAGATCCAGTTTATTGCAACCATCACAATATAATTAATGAAATCAAACTTAAGCATCGTCCGTGCTGTGTATCTAACTTCAGTGAAAGCTGTTTTCACCCTTGCAGATTTGTAGCCGCAGCATATTCCCTAGCAAAAGTTTTCCAATTTTATTTTTGCTTGTATTCCTGTTTCTGCTCCTTTCTTTTGATCTCCCCGATATCTAACAATCCTTTGGCATTTCCTAATGCAGCATGCTGCTGTACTGGTAGGTAGGCCTTGTTATGAATGCATCCGTAGCTTGTATGGTGGTGTGTTAGTGTGGAGCATTTAGACGCTTTTACGAACAGAATTATACCAGAGTTCACGCTAGAACTGTTTTTGCTGTTTTATAAAAGGTTTTAATGCTAAATTAAAATTCTGGCCATGCGTAACACCAGCGTGTGTGGATGGACAAGTGTCCCTGATTATTTTGACTGGTAGAATTCAAATCTAAAAAACCTTGATGTATACTGTCATGGAGTAAAATGGACTAATCTTAAGAACATTTTACTACTTTCTTTTTGAAAAATTAGCTGTGAAGATGTTAGTGCTAACTGATCCTGTGTATATTCTTGAGCTTAATGCATTAAGTCATGTGTTAATTGCACTAAATACAGTATATAGAAGCTCCTAAGTGTAATTCAGTGAGGAACAAAACAGTATTTTAAAATAGAAGTTAGAGTTCAGTGGTTGGTGAGAATAACTGAGCATCATTTTAAAGGAGCCATAACATCCAAGCTTATTCTTGGATGATGAAGGAAAACTGATAGTTCGCTCTTCTATTTATTTATCTTCCTTACTCGTTTTCTCTGCAGGACAGAGTGTTTGGAAAACATTCGTTGGCCAGTGGCATCTAACGGGAACTCTGCCTTGTACATCCTGTCTGTTTGGTTTTGGTTTGCTCGTTTCATATGTTGCATGGCCTGATGCTGTGGTGTGTTGAAGACCAGGGACTTCCTAAGGCCATCGCTCGACATATACTCCACGTTTTTCCTCCCCTCTGAACACAAACTTTATGCTGACAGGAGAGCTGCCAGAAGACAGGCCATTCGTCACCCAACAAAGATAGAGAAGGACAGCAAGGGGCCGACGAAGGCGACTACCACCGAGCTGGTCTCCCAAATCTTTGATACCTTCTTCTCTGACCAAATAGAGCAGAATGACAAAGAAAATGGAGCCAAAAGACAGCGCTGTGGTGTCTGTGAGGTAATTGGCCCAAAGGGAAACCCCGCTGCTTTATAATGGAGCTCGATTTCAACATTTAGTTAGTGTGATGTACAATTTCTTTCATCTCTCTTTGGTAAGGAGACAAAATTAATACTTCTTTTCTACCTGCAGGTTTGCCAGTCTCCTGATTGTGGCAAGTGTTTAGCTTGCAAGGACATGATCAAATTTGGAGGAGGTGGCAAAAGCAAGCAGGCTTGCAAGCAGAGGAGGTGAGCATGTCTAAAAAATGTAACCATTACAATATGGCCAAAATATATATTGCACTTAAAATGCGTTTGTACATACAGCTATTTCCCACTTTTGCTGCAGGAGTTGCAAAAGAATAGAACGTTTCAAATCTAATTTTAAAGCCACATCTGCAAGATCTTGCCCTGGCCTCTTTAAGTTCACCTTGTTAATTCCTTTTTTGCATGCCTCTGTTTAGGTGCCCAAACCTTGCAGTGAAGGAGGCTGAAGACGATGAGACCATTGAAGAGGAAGATGTTCCGGTGGAGAAGCCCAAAAAGGTTTCTCAGGCTAAGAGAAAGAAGCAGAGTCAGTGCAAACTGACCTGGATTGGAGAATCTGTTCAGGTATTTCTTTTTTTTCCCCTCTTGCTTGTTGAAATGTACTTTTCCTGTCCAGCATTGAATGTATATGAAGTATTTCTCCAACCCTCTTCAGACTGAGGGAAAGAAGAAATACTACAAGAAGTTCTCTGTGAACGATGAAGTGCTGGAGGTGGGAGACTGTGTCTCCGTTTCATCTGAGGATCCATCCACCCCTCTGTATCTGGCGAGGTGGGTCATTTTTAAGACTCATTCCCTGATGACATTTTGTTAGTGGTTTGGTATGATCTTAATGAGTATTTCATTCTCAGGATCACATCCCTGTGGGAGGACGGCAGTGGAAAAATGTTCCACGCCCACTGGTTCCTTCGTGGGACTCAGACAGTGCTGGGAGAGTCTTCTGATCCATTGGAGCTCGTCCTTGTGGATGAGTGTGAAGACATGCAGCTCAATTATGTCCAAGGCAAAGTGAACATCATGTATAAGCCCCCATCTGACAATTGGTTTATGGAGGTAAGTTATCTTGACAGCAGGTTGATTTCATTTAAGTGATCATATTTCTTCATCCCACTGTTGTGTTTTTTTTAGGGTGGCATGGATAAGGAAATCAAGGTGATTGACGATGACGGAAAGAGCTTTTTCTATCAGTTTTGGTACGACACAGATTATGCACGTTTTGAGACCCCTCCCACTACCACTCCGTCAGACTGCAAGTTCAGGTAAGCACCATGCCTTTTTATTTTTATTGCAATGATCTGTTGTGTTATTCTGACCCTGTGGGTATGCGCTTGTTTCTTAAAGATTCTGTAGCAGCTGTGAAAGGAGTAAAGAGAGAGCCGAACGGGAATGTCCTCGCGCTTTTGAGCCCCTTGGGAATGAAGCAAGCGACTCTAAGGCTCTGTTTGCGCTGGCCTCCTTTAAGGGGGAGCAGTTTAGGGTGGGAGATGGCGTCTATTTGCCTTCTGAGACTTTTCATTTCAGGTGACTAAAGTGATTTACAAATATATATGTACCAAAACATTTATGATAAAAATGTTAATGGGACCCACTGCCTCTGTTCCTGGCCCTCAGTGTTAAACCAGCTAGTCCAGTGAAGCGCTCCCACAGAAAAGAGGATGTGGATGAGGACTTGTACCCAGAGTATTACAGGAAGTCCTCTGACTACATCAAGGGCTCAAACCAGGATGCTCCAGAGCCCTTCCGCATCGGGCGCATCAAGGAGATCTTCTGTCACAGGCGTAGCAACGGAAAATCTGACACGTCTGAGGTCAAACTGCGAATTTACAAGTTCTACAGGTTTGAGGAGTGGTTGTCTTTCAAGGTTTACTCTTAACTCCTCGCTGTTTGTTATTAACTGGCTTTTATCTCATCTCCCAGGCCCGAGAACACTCACAAAGGCGTCAAATCCAGTTACCACACAGATATCAATCAGCTGTACTGGAGTGATGAAGAAGTTACTGTCAGCATGGCCGAGGTGCTCGGCCGCTGTCAGGTAGAATATTCAGAAGACCTGAATGAGTCTGTCCAGGACTATTCCAGTGGTGGACCTGACCGCTTCTACTTCCTGGAGGTACAGTTTGTTACGGCGAAATCTGCTGATCAAATCAATAATGGACAATTCAAAAAGAAGCATATCTTTGCACACTGCTAAAAAAAAATTGTTTGAAATATCTGCACAAAGTTCATAATACTTAATAAGTCTCAACTTTGGCACGATAATAAATTATTGTGAAAGTAAGGATTGATCATATGCTTTATAGAGTGTGTGCATTTGATCTTATACGTATTCCCCTCTCATAGGCCTATAATGCAAAATCTAAAGGTTTTGAAGACCCTCCGAATCACGCTCGCTCAGCTGTGCAAAAAGGCAAAGGAAAGGGTAAAGGGAAAGGTAAAGGAATTGAGATGAATACATAAATGTATAAATCTTTATTTTGCTCAATAGAATTTTAAACCAATGTTCCTAATCTCTACAAGGTAAAGGCAAAGGAAAATCATCATCAGCTGCTCAGGAACAGCAGGACTCTCAGAATGAGCCACAGGCACCTAAATTGTCTAAATATCGCACACTTGATGTGTTCTCTGGTTGTGGTGGACTCTCTGAAGGCTTCCACCAGGCTGGTAAATGCTTGTTCTGTTTTACTAATGAAATTCATATAAGTAGCTGCAGATTTTCTTTTCAGTGTGGTGGTGAAAATGTGATTGTGGATTATCTTCAGGTATCTCCGAGACACTGTGGGCCATTGAGATGTGGGAGCCTGCAGCACAGGCCTTCAGGCTCAACAACCCTGGCACCACAGTTTTCACTGAGGACTGCAACGTCTTGCTGAAGTTGGTCATGTCTGGAGAGAAGACGAATTCCCTGGGCCAGAAGCTGCCTCAGAAGGGTGATGTGGAGATGCTGTGTGGAGGACCTCCCTGTCAAGGGTTCAGTGGGATGAACCGCTTCAACTCTCGCACTTATTCCAAATTCAAGAACTCGCTTGTAGTCTCCTATCTCAGGTCAGTGTCTTGGAGCAAATTATCATTTTTGCTCAGATATTATGCTTGTATTGTCCATATGATCCCTTGGTGCACATTCAAATCCTTTTTTCCTTGTTGCAGTTACTGTGATTACTACAGACCCAAGTTTTTCCTGCTTGAGAATGTGAGGAACTTTGTGTCGTTCAAAAAATCCATGATCCTAAAGCTGACACTGCGCTGTCTTGTGCGCATGGGTTACCAGTGCACCTTTGGTGTCCTTCAGGTGAGTCTAACTAAACTGATTATTGTATTTCTAGCTGGGAGGAAATAATGATTCAAAACTGTGCTCTTTGAGGAGGCACGTGGCTACAAGGGTGTCCAGATTCACAACATCAAATTGAACCAGATAGTTTTAACTTAGGAGAAAAAGGGGAAAACTAAAACTTTGCCGAATAGTTGTTAAATTGCACGTCTTCTTGGATAATTTAAAAGGTGAGGGTGTCGGATGAAAATAAGGTTGTCTCATTTCTTTACCACATGAGCAAAAGAGTAATGCATGCCAGTATTTCTATGACTGAGCATGTTGGTTGTTTAGTAGATTTGACCTCGGTGCTTCCTTCCTCAACAGGCTGGTCAGTATGGTGTCGCTCAGACCCGTCGCAGGGCCATCATCATTGCTGTGGCTCCTGGAGAGAAGCTGCCTCGCTATCCCGAGCCACTGCATGTGTTTGCTCCCAGAGCTTGCTCTCTGAGCGTAGTGGTGGATGAAAAGAAATACTTCAGTAATACCACACGGTAATGTTAAAGCATTCTATTGATTTGTAATTGTTCATCTTAAATGGATCAAACAATACCGAGGTTTGACATGTCATTAGACTAAATTTCTCTGTCTGACCACAGAGGTAATGGAGGAATCTACAGAACCATCACTGTCCGTGACACCATGTCTGACCTGCCAGAGATTCGCAACGGTGCAAATGCACTGGAGATTTCCTACAATGGAGAACCTCAGTCTTGGTTCCAGAGGCAGATCAGAGGAACACAGTATCAGCCTATCCTCAAAGATCATATCTGCAAGGTGAGCTGTCTCAATTTTGGAGTTGCATTAACATAATGTATTTGTCCTGTAGTATATCTTCCCCTATATGAAAAAAATGACACTTGATTACAAAAGGTGCATCTTTGTTCACAGGACATGAGTGCTCTGGTTGAGGCTCGGATGCGTCACATCCCCTTGGCTCCAGGCTCTGACTGGAGGGATCTGCCCAACATTGAAGTTCGGCTGAAAGACGGAACCATGACCAAGAAACTGCGCTTCTCCCACCCTGATAAAAAAAATGGGCGCAGCAGCACTGGCGCACTCAGAGGTGTCTGTGCTTGTTCAGGAGGTACGCAGGTTTAGTTTTTTCTTTTGTTTTTTTTACTTGACTTGAGGGCTTTATAAAGCTTACAATTCCCTGAGTTGAGGCATTTCTAATTTACGTTTCTGCATTGTGTAGGGACGCCATGTGACCCTGCAGACAGGCAGTTTAACACTCTGATCCCCTGGTGTCTGCCCCACACTGGTAACCGTCACAATCACTGGGCTGGACTCTACGGGAGACTGGAGTGGGATGGCTTCTTCAGCACAACTGTTACCAACCCTGAACCTATGGGCAAGCAGGTACATCAGCTTTTTGAAAATGAGTGTGAATAAAGCCAACAGATGCGTTTAGAGCCCAGTCCTTGTACCATACTATGAAAACAGCCCTCATCTCATTTACATTGAAGAGGATTAACTCGCATGCACACTGGATTTTGTAAGAAAGATCCGCTGGCTAAAATTCTGCCATCCCAGAAAATAAATTCATTCTAAAGACAAATTAATAGCTGTCTTTTTTTTCTTAAGGCCTGTAACCGATTTCCTATCATAATTCCAGGGCCGTGTTCTGCATGCTGAGCAGCACCGAGTGGTTAGTGTGAGGGAATGTGCTCGCTCTCAGGGATTCCCCGACACCTACCGCTTCTTTGGAAACATCCTGGATAAACACAGACAGGTAAAACCATGACTTCTTCCATAACTTAATTGAAACTTAAGTGTCATACAGCCCAAGATGTATAATTTGTCAGTTTTGTTGGTAAAAATATGTACCACTGGGAATGCAATGGAAGCTATTTGTAAAGTGATTATTTCAAAGTTTAAAAATATTTGAAATGACTAATATGAGGCTTTTTGCTGCTGTGTCCTAGGTTGGAAATGCTGTGCCCCCTCCCCTCTCCAGGGCCTTGGGCCTGGAGCTTAAGAAGTGTGTCCTGGAGAGAATGAAGG